>NC_056739.1:1848872162-1848994662 GCF_019279795.1 Protopterus annectens | reverse complement strand
ACTGCCCCAGGGATAGTTACTCATCTGGGGGTGAACATTGTTAGGTGTCATTTTATTGAAACATTATTGAGCTCTCTGCTCATGTCTTTGAATAAGGAAATGTTCTGGCATTATGCAGCATTCTATCTTTACCGGAAATGATGCTTAGCCTGCATCAGTTGTGCAGAGGGATAAAGCCGTGACTGTGGCCCTGATAATTTTGGTTTGATTAGTGTCTCAGGTGCTTGATGGCCTTGGTAAGGAGGATGGGAATGCCCATCCTGGGAGGGTAGGGTGTTCACTTTGACATATTTGAATAATGGATTTCTCTGGAGATATTGGTGAAATAGCAGTGCATATGTTGCATGGGATGGGGGGCAGTTAGACAATCTTACTGATTGTAGCCCCTTGTGGAATTAAGGGATGGAGTGGTACCAGTACTAAGTGCACAACCATTTGTCAGGAATTTGCTGGATGGACCAGGGTGAAAATGTAGGAGAAAAACATTCCTTAATAGCATTAAGACACTGCCCCAGGTGCCTTGATCTTCTCACTTGAAACAAACATGAGATAGAGTTAGTTTGGGGAAGGCTAATTCAGGTTTGACAAACCTTGTAGATGAGCAAAAGCTCTGGAAGTAGCTTATTGTCAGGGAACATATACAATGAATAATACCAAAAATTCAAGTATAAAATTGCTGGCTTCAATAACTTCTGTAATTTTAGCTTGATCCCTTTTGTATCTGCATAAGATGACATGGTCAACAGATGACTTTATTTTTCCAGGTACAGTATTCATCTCCCACCCATTAGTATTTACATACTGGCTAAAACTTTTATTATCTCTATAGTGCCTTTTTAGGCAGATTTCACCTGATGGACATTCCAACATAGCACATTCCAAAAGTAGCACTACTGCATGTTAAAAGCCTACAAAACAAAATATCTGAACTCCCATTGTCAGTTACCCTCAAAGACACCCTTTTCCCATACTCCTTCTCCATTAAACCATACTCTGTCCCACAGTGCCACATCCCACATCACATTATATAGATCTTAGTGCTCCCTACATTCCCTTTTCATTTCTGCCCACATTATGCTACTGTTATTCATTCATGGCACTCTTCTACTATCCCTAGAAGCCCCAACAACTTATCATCATATTATCATAAAAGCAGCTCTGCTGACCCCTCCACACACCCAGTGTAACCCCAACATCTCAATATGGTGCAATATCCCCCAGTATACATCAGCACTTCTACTATCTCCACCTAAACTTCTACCTGCTCCCACTACCATCAAACAAGAAACCCCTTACCCATTAAATCAAACAAAATAAGCCAATTAAAGCCCAGCCTCCTAAGCTACTCCTACTTAGTGGTGACCTTCCTTCCAACCCTGGTCCTAATACCTACTCAAATGCTAAAAGTAATAGCTTTTCAAAAAATAACCATCAGATTCCAACCCAAGTCAAAAAGAACTCCACACTTAAAATGTTCAGTGTAAACATCCATAGAATAGTCAATAAAATTACTGACTTTCACTCTTGGATGGCTCAGCATACCGCAAACATTATAGCAGTCATGGAAACATGGCTAAAGGCCAGCATCTCTGACAATGCCATCCTTACACAAAGATATAACATACTTACAACTGACTGAAAAACAAAGAAAGGAGGTAGAGTGGTCATAATCTATTCCAGGAACCTTACAACAGTACATAAAATCAATAAAACCTCTTCCCCAAAACACAGAATTACTACCTGTCCTACTAAAAGTAAACAAAAAAAGTTTGCATTGTAGTTCTATACATGCCTCCCACAAAACAATCAGTCGACCATGGAGGACATACTATCTTGGAATTCCACTCACATCTCCTTGGAAACTTTCATCCCTGGAGATGTAAATATTAACTGGTTCAGCTCAATCCCCAGCACAGGTAACAATCCAATAAACCTCTTTAAATCCACCCAACTAATCTCATCCCCAACTAGATCTAACAAAGCAGATACTAATGTCTCAATAATATCCTGGATACTGACCAAAACCCCTGAAAAAATAATCCCATCAGGAAACTACCAGACATCCTCAACAGCCATCACCCAAACTATGCCATTCACCAATACTAAAAAAAAAAAAAAATGAATCATACTACACAAAACTGTCAGGATCCTGCCAAACTTTAACCTTAACCACTTCATAAACATGCTAAAACTATTCCCTTGGTCAGAACTTAGAACTCTTTCCCTAAACAATGCATTAAACTCCTTCAATAATACCTTTTTCTCCATCCTTAATAGCCAACCTCCATCCAGAATAAAACCCATAATAGAAACAATCCCACCCCATTGTTAACTAAAAACACAAAAGAAATAATGCCAAGCAGAGACAAAGCTTGGAAAGCCTGCCATACCAAAAAATCCACTAACAATAAGCAAGGTTCAAAGAGCTCTGCAATTCTACCTCAGCCTATAGCATAACTAATCCAACAACCTATGCAAGTTCTGGTCAAAAATCAGCAATCTTCTACAGCCAGGTGAAGTCAGACAACCATTATCAAGTGAGGCAGACTATAAAATAGACAAGAAATTCAATGACTATTTCATCAGTGTAGTAAAATCCCTCACAAAAAACAGCACCCAAAGAAATCCTGCCCACTCTAATCTATAACCACAGCAAACCTCCCCTTCAATTTCAAGCTAGTTAAAACCAGTTATTTTAGAAAACTGCTGCCAAAGCATAAACCTACAACTCTATCATCTGACAACCTACAAACAAAATACCTATGCAAGACTGTGAAGCACTGACCTAACCTGTTAGTATTCTCATTAACTGATCCTTAAATGAGCCAGATGTTCCAACTTCATGGAAGAAGTTCATAATATTACCCCATCACAAAGGAAACTGCAAATAATTAATGCAAAACTACAGATCCATTGCTATCCTCTCTCAACTTTCCAAAATCCTTGAAAGGTGTTGTGATGATGTGAGGAATTGCCAGCTATGCCAGGAGAAGTAATGCAGTGGATGTGTAACATATGTCAGCATAGTTAGCTGACATTTTGTAAATAATTATATATCATTTGTATATCAAACTGATTTGTACAGATGCTTGTGTTGAAAATGTATTTGTAATGATGCTTGTGTTAAAATGTACCAAACAGTGGGTTCTGCTGGACAAAAAAGAAATACACCTATTTGCCAGACTGCATTGTAACTGCTGAAATTAATATATTGTAGCAGAGGATAGTGGAAGAGAAGAGGTTAATCTCACTCCAGCTAACTCTGAAAAATAGTCTGAGATTAAATTACTTGGTTTAGGCCATAATGATTGTATCTTACAGTTCTGATTGCACCCAGAGACAAAATGTCTGTGAAAACCAGGACTAGGAATCCTACCGTACCTTGGAAGGATGGAATATTTTGAAATGGTTTTATAGCTTTTAGATACTATAACATGTTAGCAAAGCTCTATGGGTATGCATTAAAACACATATGTGCTACATTCTTGTTCAGTTTCTTGTAAAGTGGGTAGTGTGGGAATCAGATGTCAGGTGACTAGATATACATAATGTCATTCTGTAATCCAGTATTGAAATGATGTTTTAATACTAGGGACAGAAATCTCAGGGCAGTCTGCTTGTGAAAACTGACAAAAGAAGGACCACTTACCTACATCATCTTGCCTTGCTCTAGTGAGTGAACTAAGGGACAGTAATTCTTTAGATCAGTCAGGAAAATATAGTGAGATTATTTAAGTATTTTTTTCCAGTAACTGTGTGAATCTATCCATCTGTGTTATTTTTGATATTCCCCGTGATTGAAACTCTGGTGTTTATTGTAAATAGATATTTAATATTTTCATGTTCTTTTAGTATTCATTATTAAGTATATTTAAACTTTTCATTGTGACTGGTCTTTTAGAGAATATTTTAACCTATGAGAGTACTTATTTATTTATGTACTTATTTATTTATTTGCTGACACTGTGGCTGCTTCTGAAAGCCTTGCTGCATTGGTCAAACACTACCATTTGTATTAGTATTATTTTACTAAGTATAATTGGATACCCTGGTGGGAGTCTTAGAGTAGCTGGCTTTGGAGTGTTCTGATGGCAGTATCTACATTATAGTCCAGGCAGAGGGGGCATAGCTGGTAAATCTCTGCGAGCCTTTCCCAGGTGTGTGTGTGTGTGTGTGTGTGTGTGTGTGTGTGTGTGTGTGTGTGTGTGTGTGTGTGTGTGTATGAAAATTAAATCTCCAAGAGTGTGTGTATGTATCAGCTACTTGGAGCAGAGAAACAGAGCACTGGTTTCACAGAGAGGGTGCTGTAGTACTTGACTTGGAGCACTAGGCTGAGGACTCAACTCTACAGTTGTAGTCAGTGTGGAGTCTTATTTGGGGCCTGATGAGAGAGATGGAAACCCAGCCCCAGGATGGTAGTGTTGTTCCTGTGTGTTCTTAAGAGAAATTGTGCTTGGTGCAGAAAGCTGCATCTGAAAATACTGTCTGTATCAATTATTGTTCCAAGTGAATGTCCATCACTGGTGTCCATGCTGAGAATTGAGACTCCTTGTTCACTGGCACAGATAAGGGACGCCACAGGTGCATCCATTCTCAGCTCATTTCCTATGTATTAGGCAACTTACGGTCTTATACTCAACATGGTTTTTGCCCTTACCACAGCACTGCCACTGCTTTACTCTTCTTTTTTAACACTGTAAATCACCACAGAAATGAAAACAGACTCATATCTGCTATATTCACAGAGCTGTCCAAAACATTTGACACTGTTCCTCATCAAAACCTTCTGTAAACCAATCACTTGCTCCCTTAGCAATAGTATCCAATGTGTCAAGTGTTAATCAACTTTCTTACCCTACCAAACAATTTCAGTAGATGTTCCACAAGTGTCAATCCTTGGTCCACTGCTATTTAACATATTTAAAAACAGCATCCTTCTCTACCACACTTTCAGTATGATGATGACTCAACACCCATTTACTCATTTATAAACCTCCACAAACGTTCATCCCTTATGCAGCAATCATTCTCTAACGTAGAAAAATGGTTTAACTTTTCTCATCTACTGCTTATTGCAAAAAAAAAAAAATAAAATAGAATAAAAAATAATGCTATTCCTATCCAACAACTTAGCTAAAAATGGAGCAACATTTCCAAACACATTGCTCCAAAATACTCCCACAGAATCTGTCTCCACCACAAAATTACTGGGTGTCACAATTGACAATCAGATAACATTTTTCTCACATATTCAAAATGCTGTTTAAAAAAATCTTGGTGCTCTAAATAGAGGAAACCTTACATCTCTATCCTAGTGTGCAAAATGCAGCTATAGCCTACCTTCTGCTAAGCCTGTTATATGTTGATCCCAAATTCAATCACCTCCAAACCATACAATCTACAGCAATGCTTTAACAAAACAGCCAAGTTTGCATCCCATCTCTCTAATCATACTCACCAATGTCATCACTCTCAGAAACTAGCTTGATATCATTTCAACCTTACCCAACTAAAAAAAGCTTTCAATTCCCATGGCTCTGCACCTTAATTTTACAGCACAGCAAAACTCTGGAATTCACTATCTGGCAAATCCAGTCAAACAACAGCCCTTTTATAGATGAATTTTGGTACATTGTGTATGATATATTTATATTATTAGTTATTTGTATTTTAGATTTATATATTTATACAATATACATTATATTATATATAGGTAAGGTAATTTCATCTAATAGATTAATTTTTTTATGTACATGATTATGATTATGCACATGTTTTATTTATTTTGAGTATATGATATTAATTGATATATATGGATGTTTTAAAATAATTATTTTAAAGTTATGAGTTGATAAGATATAGTCAGGTTTGTCATTTAAGTATGTGTATCTCTTTAAATTTTTGAGGAGTTTCATATAGCTTAATTGAATCAATTAATTAGATTGGAGGTATATATAAATGAATCTGATATGTGCTTTTATAACGTCTGAGGAAGCGGACACTGAGTTCCGTGAAAGCGCTTACGTTTCTTGTTTTGTACTAATGCATTAAATAGTTGTTTTATTTATTATATGACGTTTGGTCTTGGATTCAAGTTCGAAGTATTACGTGCTTGTGCTGCATTTTGTTGCTTCTGTCGTATACGTACAAGGGGTATTTTAATATATATATACATATATATATATATATATATATATATATATATATATATATATATATAAAATATATTTATTTTTATGAGCAGTAGTAACACTGAGGAGAGGGAAAATGAGGTAAGAAGTGGACATTTATAGATATATTATCAGTCAAGTTTGGCACAGGAGCAATGCTAGTTTTTGCATAGATGTTCAAATAGTAATTTTTTGAAATTGGTAGAGTCAAGTGTGTTTTGGAGGGTGTGGGGTAGTGAGTTCTATAATTTGGCTATTTGATATGAGAATAGGGCTTCACTGTGATTGTTATTAGGTTTGTTTACTGTGAGCAAGTTTCTGTCTGCAGATCTTAGACTTCGTAGGCATGAGTAGGGAACAACAAGTTCCATGAGAGATGAGCATTTTTCAGGATGGAAGATGATACTGTGTATGAATTTAAGTTGGTAGAGATGGAGAAGGTTAGTTAGCTCGAGCCAATTTAATTTATGTAGAACAATGCAATGGTGGGGTTGGTGGGGAAGGTTGGCTGTGAAGTGGGCTATTTTGTTGGAGCAAGTTTTCAATTCGGTTGTCTGATATTTTTCAGTTGGTAAAGATGGTGAAATCATAAAGGAGCATATAGAGGAGGAAGGTTCTGGATATGGCTAATAAATGTTATAACATTCTTCCTGTATTACTATTACTATTACTACCTTTTTTATTGTATGTTTTAAAATTGTCTTTCTTGTAAACAGGATCTTTTCTCCCCAGGCCTCTGCTGAAAAGGGGTTTTCTTTGACAACCTATTCGGACTTTCCTGGTAAACAAAATATAAATAAAATAAACTGTATAATTACAGAGCATGCTTCCTGTTTAGTGATAGCTCTTCCTCTATTCCAGGGACCAATGCCTATTGTGTGTTGAGACCCACCTACAACTAGAGGTGTAACCATATTTATTCCTAACCTCATTGACTCTCACCTAATTCTGCATGATATAAATCGGGAAATACCTGAGGTCTTGGTTACAGTCAATAAAATTATCATATTATAGCCACTTAAAGAACCCCTATCTAAGAGACTTTCACAAGAATAGAACTGCAGATAAAGTCTCTTCACAGAATGCAGGCCATCTTAACCAGTTAGAAAAGTTAATACTTCGGTTCATAGGCAGTTATAAAACATGCAGTTTAGGAGATTATTAATCAGTTTAGCCAATATTTCCATTTGCTCCAAAGCACTGTCTGGTTAAGTGATTTGCTGAGGGTCACACAATAGGCAGATGAAGTTTGTTGGAATCAAACTGTGTAGCATAGGAGGTAACTTATTAACAGCTCATAGCATTAATCATCTATGCTAACTACCAGACTAAAACATGCAGCGCCCTGGGGATTTGAACCCAGTACCCTGTACACTGAAATTATGTCAAACACTTAACTTATAAGATGAGCCACAAAAGCAGAGGTCAGCCTGGTTAGTTTCTTCAAAATGGTTACTGGGACCATGTATAAGGGCCATACCTTCTATATTTCCTAGCCAGACCTTGCCAAAGCCTTCAACATTATCCCTGTTCCTGGGATTATTGGCAAACTCTTTTGATTTAACATTAACCCACACAGCTAATTTATTCTGTGATATAACCCATACTGTAAAGGTTGGAGTATTGGCTCCAGACAGAAAAATGTAATAAGCATTGTCTCATAGGGCTCTGTCATGGGTCCTCTCCTCTTTGATGTATACTTTTCTGACATGAAAGCTGATGTCAATGGATTATGGCTAACCGAGTTTACTGATGACTGTAAACTGAAGGCAGTTATCAAATCCCTAACGAAGCAGTGTTTGTTTTGGAAAGTTGAGCATCACTGTCACATACCATATAAATGCCATTACTTTTAAATCTGAGGCATTCAGCCATCAAGAACTTAGGTAGCTATATTCATAACAAGCTCAACTCTGACCACCACATCTCTGTCATAGTTAGAAAAGCTTTAAATTATGCAGAACATATCCTTCGTGATTGCTACTCAAGGTTCAAAGAAGTTATAGTACTACTTTATCCCTCTATTATTAGCCACAAAACTGAATATAATGCATGTACCTTGCTAAGCACCTAAATGAAATTTGCAGAGCTTAAAGGTTCCTTCCCAGAAAGATTATAGATCTTAGTTGCCCTCACTACTCTTTAATCAGTGTCATACAGACTCCTGAAGGGGGCTTGGGATTTCTTAGTCTTTCATAATGCAAACAACTCAGCACTCTTTCAACTGCTTCACTTGAATATGACCAGTGTTAAGCCAACCTCAGTCTAGAGCCCTATACCTATACTGCCTCACCAGATATACCAGATGGCACAAGTACCTAACTCATTATAATCCCATTTCTAGAATAATCTGCCTTTACTTATCAAGCAGTGTACTTTTCTTGCAACCTTTAAAACTAGTCTGAATGACTAGATGGGTGATTATAAGTCTTACCTGGGATATGTAAGGAAAAATGGACTTGAGGCACTTTTTGTTTCACATGAGTATGATTAAATCACGGTGGTGGTGCTGTGGTAGCGTTGTCGTCTCACAGTAAGACACTGTCCAGTTCGATTCACAGCTAGAGCATCTTCTGCGTGGAGACATGCATGAATGGGCACACCTTCGTTGAAGGTTGTGTGTCAGGGCTGGTAACTCGGCACGTAAAAATCAACTACCAATCATTAGCGGACCTGAGTTCCACTGCGGCGACCCCTAACCGGGAAAAGCCGAAAGACACAAACTGGATGATAGCAGTTAGAAGACATGGACGTTTGTGTCAAAGTAGCAACACTTCAAAGCATCTGTGCATTGCTTTCCACAGAAGTTAAAGTGTCAACATATTTTACCTGAAACTGTTCATTAAATTAGCTCAGTCTTTTATTACAGCAACACAGTATTCAGACATTTTAAGATCATTTTGTGCTCAGTTGCACCAACATCTTTGTATGATTTTTTCTGCCTATATTACTGTATTTATGTAAGCCATCCATAGCACTGTACAGCTGATTGCATTTCCGAGAGTTGTCACAAACAGGGCTATGAACAATTCCCACCATACATTATAGAAACAGTTCTTTTCTTTCATTTCCTTTATACTGTAATTGTACCCTGTCATAATGCTTTAAAATGAAATGCTTCTTGTTATGACTGACATGAGCTAATTAATGTTTAACTGGCATATTTTCAGCAGTTGGATGACTTTGATTTTATCTTCTCCAAGAACATCTGTGGAATGTATAAAATATTTGCAAAGCGCATTATCTAATTGTAACATTTTTGAATGTTTTGATGCACTATATGACATCACTTTAGTCTGCCCTTAGTGGCATATGCTAAAGTACTTGCCAGCTGCTTTGACAAGTTAAAGATCTGATCTGTTACAAAGAACAACTGCTTCTTCGCAACAGCGCATCAGCATGAATGTTGTACATTTTTATATCTCTTCTGTGCCATAGTTTACAGTATAGAGCTATTTCTTTTCTTCATGGTGTGCTTCATTACATTTGTCAAGGAAATCCAGCTGACACACTTAGAAAAAAATTAAAACACAGCATACAGTTTGCACTATTAAGAAATCATAAAGGGTGTCAAGAACTTTAAAGGGTGTCTACATAATGGTGTATGTAGCTAAGCCTCTTATAGTCCCAGTGACTGCTGGCCTAGTATTGTTCTTATGATTCTAAATGTCTTTTAGTTTTCATTACAACACAGTTAATTTAATTATTTTATCCTTGGCACCCAGATGAGTCCCCAAACTTGTAACTAGTATAAGAGAACAGAAACAGAAGAAACCGAATAATATGGCTCAATGAGTAATGAAATTGTTTGTTTGAAGTTAAAAGTACGTAAGTTTAGACACTACAAGTCAAACTCACTTCTGCACAAATAGCAGGTCTGCAGATCATTATATTAACATAGTAACCTATGCCATACAAAAATACGATTATATCAGTGGTAAATTCATCTCTAGGCAATAAAACAAACTTCTTTTCCAAGTAGTTTAACCTGGAAACCCCTATCCTCTATAGACTGTCACATCCCCATACATATTCATTTATAATTATAGAGGAATTCACTCTGACCAAACTAACGAGGCACACAATAATATATGAAACAAGCAGCATAAGACAGACTAGTTAAAATAACAGATTAATCAGACCTACTAACTGAGAGTAGATAACGTAAAGGAATAGTGTTGAGTTATAAAACATGGACACAACTATAGGCATTCATATTATAGCTGTTTACAGTCTATTAAAATACATGAAAAGACAACAGACATTTTAAGGTAGTATGTTTTTGTTTCAGCAGGTATTTATAATGTCTAAAATTGATCAGAGTGCTTCAAACCTTGGCAAAGGGTGTGATTAGGAAGTCAATGGCTGCATTAAATCATAACATCACTAGTCTCATTGTTTTTCCGTATACTGTTTTGCACTTGTTTAATATTCTTCCATATGCTACAAAGCCTGCAAAGTAAAGGACACTATTTCAGTTTGAGAATTGCTACATGAGCTTTAATTCTATTATTGCTAGTTAAAATTGAACACAAACATCTGGGAAAGCAAAACTGCGGTTATAAAAAGTTTGCATATTCAATGATAACAGTTATCATGAGCAAATGGTATTTATGCAATATTAACATATGAATCTGATGGGAGACGAATAAATATATGTTGATATAAATTCTTTTAAAATGTTTAGAGACTAGCACTTTCTAATCAAACATATTATATAAAGAACAGGAACAAAATCCTATATGATTAGGGAGGTCAAGAGAATAAAATGTAAGGACATTTGAATAGGAAAATGTTAGTTTAATGATTGTTAGTATGCCAGTAGTGAAATTAATGTAACTTATTTTGCAATTGAAGTGAACTGCATTTTTTTATTCTGTTGAATATTTGCCTTGTCCATTTATTCTTTTCTGTCTCTGTAAACTTAGTGCCAAGTTTTAAACACGATAACGTTGTTCTTTATGAATAGAAGATTCCCAAAGCAGACCCCTCAGAAATAAATGATCAACATTTGAGATGTTATAGTACATTTTGATGATTTTAGCAAGCATGTGATTACTTACAAATATGTTTCCTAATATCTTGATGTAGTCTAGCCATCAACCACTTATCGACAAGTTAGACTATATCATCAACTATGGTGGGTAGGGTTTAAAAACAGCAGACTATTTGCTGCAGGCACAAGTCAGGCCACAGTGCCAGAGACAAGTATACAAAGGAGGAGAAGGTTGCAGCAGCAAAACAGAATAATTGAATAAAATATAAGTTATTCAGTTCACATTATAAACAAAGCCTCTGAAGGCAGAGTTTGTCTCCATCCTCCAATATGAGCTACTCTAGTGGTACTTCTCTTGTGGTACTTCTGACTACAACATAAAAGGAAATATTGACTAGCATCTCAGTCATCCACTGTAAGTCTCATTGTTTATTACCTTAGCTTTTCCATTATGTGTTTACAATTATTTTGTGTGGCTTACTTAATTATTATTAGAATGTAATTATGCTTCTTTTGAGATTTTAGCCATGGACTTTCACTGAAGATGGGGACTTCTGCGGTGGTGCAGCAGTAGCATTGTTGCCTCACAGCAAGAGGTTCTCCCATTCGATTCCTGGCTGGAGTGCGGGAAGTGCCTCCTGTGTGGAGTCTGTGTGGTTGGGTGGGTGTTCAAAAGACATGCGTAAATGGACGTGCCTTAGTTGAAGGTTGAACGTCGAGCTAGCACCTCGGCGTTCGTGAAAATCAACTGCCAATCATTAGAGGACCGGAGTTCCGCTGTGGTGACCCCTAACCGGGAAAAGCCGAAAGACAACAACAACTTGCACTGAAGCTGGGCCTTGACCCAGTGGGTCAACTTTCCACAAACAGTTGTCTGAGTTCTTCAGAATTTTGAAACCTTTGCAGATCCCCCCACATAATACATTGTTAGTACTCACCACCCTCCTCAACACATCCCCAATAGCTGTCTGCCTCCGTGAATCCTTCCTTTTTAATCGTAGTTAGGTCTTTTTAGCATTTGTGTAACATCATCATAAGCATATTCCACACTGGTACTTTCTTTCAGTTTTCCCCATACTTCTCAAGCATCCACAATCTTCCATTATGTACCTGTCCTGTATTCATCTATGTCTAGTTTTTTCCCTTTCTTGATGCTGGAATATCCCACCCAGTCCTCCTTTACTTTTCTTCAGTAACTCTGTCTAGGGGATAATGCAGTCTTCAATCCCTTCTTCACTTTTTTTGCATTCTCAACTCAATATATCCTTTCACCACCATTGTCACTTATCTGAACTTACACCATTCTACTTGGCTGAGACCAAATTAATTATGTAGCATCTCAAATTATTGACTACAGAGACAGACCCTTACCATTCCATCTCCTTGAAAACTTATCATTCTTTTCCATCAATTCCTTGTGGATAACCAATAACATTTCTCATGGGTGTCCACAGGAAATGTTCCACAGGATAGCACAATTTTCCCTAAATCACAAAATTAAGGGCCATTTCAGAAACCCATTGTATTAATAAAACTAAGTAAGCAAATTGGAATGTACCTAGCTAGACATCTCCAGCAGCTGGAGAGACCACAAAGGTACCTAACCAAGAGGATTACTGGCCTCAAACAGTTGCCCTATGCAGCAGGATTGAAAAAGCTAAGACTGTTCTCTGTTGCATACCGCTTTCTCAGAGGCGATCTCTGTCTAACGTACAGAGCCATGTCCAACCCAGAATTGTTGAACATGCTCCATCTTCGCAAAACCAAATCTACTCGAGCTACATGCTCTAGGGATATAAACCTCAACACAACAATGAATAGAACATGCTGGAGGGATAGATTCCCTTCATAGAGACTCCCCTTACTATGGAACAGGGTCCCGAGCTACATAAGACAGAGCCCCTCACTATCACTCTTCAAGAGGAACCATGATGAGTGGATGGGTAACAGAAAGTTCACACCGGGGATCACACCAACAGCACTACTAGATAGGGGCCAAGGGTACTAGCTGCTAGTACAAGGGTCTAGGGAACTACTAAAGGGGCGGTGAATACCGCACAATGTGGCTGGGCTAATATATGCCTTCGGGCAGATAGCCCAGTACCAACCTATGAACCTATGAACCTATAAATGCCAGCAATGGAGTTGACAGCATATAGATAGATAGATAGATAGATAGATAGATAGATAGATAGATAGATAGATATAGGTATATGTGGATATAGATATATATGTATATATGTCTGTGTCCAACAGGTGTAAGGTATATTATTTAATTTATTATCTGATGAAGTTCATACTGACTGGATGAAAGTGCTAATCACAATAAAAGTTTTTTCATTTGGATCCAGTAAGGCTTCCCTTTGGTTTTCTTGGTGATTATCTGGTTTGTTTCATCTGATTTTTGTATTTTAATGTGCAAGTATGGGTTATGCCAAAAGGTTCAGAATTAGGGGTAGGAGTGTGTTTGTGCCAGTTTTTGTGACTTAGGTTTAGAATAAGGGATACGGAAAAAGTCAGGGTGGTAAGAGTGGATATGTGAGTGTGTTTGGGTTAAGGCTAGTGTAAGGGCTAAGGGGATGAAAGTTTGGAGTGTTTGTGCCAGTGTTTTTTGGAATAGGGTTAAAGTTAGGGATAAGACATATCAATAAGGTGGAGCATGGGGGCAAAGACTGTTTTTACTCCTAACCCAAGAGGGATTACTTTTAAGTAGATTATGGTTAGAATATCTGTTTACTACAGCTAATAATACAGCATGTGCAAGAGTGTAAATGGCAGTAGTTGTGCTGCATTTTGTATGAAAAGCATTTTGCCATCAGAAATAAATTATATTTTTTTGTTTCCTGCAGGTATATCCTAGATTCATTCCTGTGCATTCAGCACATCAGGTAATGAGCACCCTTCAGCGCTCATTGTTTCTGTAGTAGGTACAGGTTTTTATAGGACTGGGTTGCTAACCCAATGCCCAACCCTCCTCAAAGGGTGCACCACACACTCGCATCCACACACTCATACCTAGGGCCAATTTAGAGCATCCAATCCACCCACTGCATGTCTTTTGAATGTGGGAAGGAAACTGGAGCACCTGGAGGAATCCCACAAGAAAACAGGGAGGACATGCAGACTCCACACAGAAGGCATCCCAGCCAAGAATCGAAGCAGATAACCTCTTGCTGTGAGGTGACAGCACTAACTGCTACAACACTGCACCATCCTTTGGATGGTATATAAGCTTTTTACATAGATCTTGCTATTGGGCAGATGTGTGTTACAGGTCTGTAATCACCTGATGATGTAGGTGAAGGAATTTTAGGAAGTTGTCTGTGGTATGGCCACTGCTATGTTGTAGTCTTACAACCTGTATTGCAGCTTCTAATTTCTATATGATGGTGATGGATGAAGGTCACATGGCCCAAACTGTTGACTACTGAATAATAGTTGAGGAAGCTGAACTGAAAAAAATGTCGAACAAATGTGCACTGCTGCCTCAAAGTAAGAGTAGCATCTGCCATGCCCAGAAGGGAGTTAAACAAGTGGCATCCCAGGATTTCAACCACCTCTCCAAATATCCAGTACCTTCCAGTGCTACAATTGCAACAGTAATAAGCCTAGTACCTTCTAATATTATGATACTGACAGCAACTGAAATTTGGGCAAGGAAAGTTTGCATATGCACACACACACACACACACACACACACACACACACACACACACACACACACACACACACACACACACACACACACACACGCACGCACACACACACACACACACACACACACACACAAAACTATCTAGGAGGTAGCAATAATACCTTTCTAGTGCCAGTGCCACTTTTCCTGTCATTATGGCAATTTGCTGTCACCAGCAAGATCAATCTGGCATACCCAAGTACACAATTAATGCCCATTCTTAAAATAAGCCACTCATAGCATAGCCATGTGATAGCTTTACCTAAAGCAATTATTTTTCAATAGGCAGAAGTCAACACGTCATTGATTTCATGCACATACCCCTAAACTAATATTTCAACTGCCAACTACAATAATTTGAAACTGAATAAAATATTTTTGTTGAAATAAATGGCATTAATCAATGCACTTATACAAGTAAATGTATATTTACACAATGAAACACAAAACTAAAGGGTTTAAACATATAGGTGGCTATTAGAAAAAAACTATTATAAAAACACCACCTTTCCACTATTTGGTCCTGCTAGTACTATTAACTGACAGTTTACTGAAATGTATCTGCTTTTGGCTTTTAACATCCTTTAAATTTTTCAGAAAACTCACATACACATTCAAACACAACATATTTCACAAATGAGCTTTCAGTCCAAATACTGAATGCATGCTCTACAAGGTAAAGGCTAACTGCAAAGGTAACACTCTGGACTTCAAAATTAATATGCAAATTTCATGTTTGTATAGTACCATGATTCTGTAAGAAGTACAGCCAAATTATAACAATAGCCCTGTTAGAAATGTTACACATAATGAAATCCCAATCCTTCCGTACCACACAATCCAGGGACCTCAACCTCATTACCACAATCAACAAAACATGCTGGAGGGACAGGTTCATAACCCAGAGACTGCCCAAGCTCTGGAATAGACTTCCCATACATGTCAAGCAGAGCACCTCACAGGGCCTTTTCAAGAGAAATCTTGATGAGTGGATGGGAAATAGAAAGTTCACCCCGGGGATCACTCCAGTGGCTCTACTTGATAGAGACACCGGGAACTAATGGCTACATGATGCCAGGGCACTTCTATGGGCTAGGCTTGTAAAGGCTCCAGGGTCGTTGGCCTAGTACACACCTATGAACCTATGAACCTTTGAAAGGAATTGTTAGGCTTAGGTAAAAAATGCAGAACATTGCAATTTAAGTATGTCTGAAATCAGTTTAAGGCTCTAATACATTTCACAAGAGATGACAACTCCATAATTATTATACATTCACACAGTTTACACATTATGTATGTTGAATTAATTACTGGAAACATAATTAGTGACTTTGAACAACTTTTACTTTTTTAATAAAGCTTTACTATAAGATAACTGCAGGTTTAGCACAGCCTGTCACAAACAATTACACAGTTATTAATGCAAAAAAAGATGACACCTAAAGTTAGGTATCCAAGACTGAGGTGAGGCTCCTGTGGCAATTAATGTTCCGTACCACAGAGACTGAAAAAACATAAATTAATGGTTTGGCTAGCACAGAAATTTCTATTTAGTAATAATAATTCCCATTTATTATCTAGGTAGGTCAAGTGGGCATACAGTAGCTTTTCTGGGGCAACCTGTTAGTACTATCTGGTTAAGTAATTTGCTCAGTGTCACACAGTAGGCAAATGATAGGCGAGGGAATTAAATCTTGTACTACAGACACTATAGCTCACAGTTTTAATCTTCTAACAACTATCAGAATGCAGCTTAATAAGTGGTTGATTAAACAGTAGTGAATGAAATATCTTCTTGTAGCTTCTAGTAGTTTTCTTCATTGTATTTGTAGCAAACTACTTTAAAGCAAAAATGGAACATATCTAGAAGTCAGCAGAGGTGTGGTTTGGCAGTTGGTGGTGTATTTGGTAATCTAAGGTTGTAGATGGTCCGGGAATGGTAGTGCTAAAGTTAGCAAAGTTTCTTTGGAAATACTATTGATTTGTTTGGTCTCAGAAAAATACAATTTGCATACCCTTTTATGCTTTCCAAAACAGTGTTAGACTGAGCTAACAAAATCAAACTTTTATTAGTAACTCTTCTTTAGCCTTTTTAGGAGCCAATCCATAGCTTGTTTTAAATTCAGGCTTCTTAGTATAGTTTTGTAGGACTGGAGTTCCTTGTTTTCAATTTACCATGCTTTACCTCTGCATTTTTGTTACTTTTTAAGTGGTGGTGTTAGCCAGGGATGTTTTTTCAGCTCCAACTCATCTTCTTTTACCTTGGAGAAGTCTATCTTGAATTTGGATTGTAAGATTATAGAAGATGGATGAGGCCGAATGGGGTTTGTGTGTTTACATATAGTAGAACAATTAATAACGAGAAGCTTTTCCTGGACTGTATAGTGTGAATCAGGAATGTGTATATTTTCAATTCATACATGATGTATCTTTTGAGATTTTTTAGAGGAAAAAAGGGCAAGAATAGGAATCACTCGTTAAGGTTATTTGTAAGGATCTTGGCCTGCTGACTTTACTGAAATTTTAGGAATAACTGACCATACCTCTCAATCTCTTACAGCATGAAATCTGGACAAAGCCATAAGTAATGGGGGGACAAAGGCCCCAAAATAGGGACAATTTTAAATATTGCAAACTTAGAAAGTTGATAGCACAGCAGGTTTTGCATTAACATGAATTTTCTGAAGAGTATGAAATCTGAAACTCAGATGTCTGCCATTATTTCCTGACTTTAATCTTAAAGAATTTGTTAGTGATTTGTCAGAAAACCACAATTTTATGAAAAATGGACCAAAAATATGAGGCAGAAGTCTGGACATTCTGTGAAAATCTGTACAGTTGAGAGGTATGGGACTGGTATTCACCAAGAGCAGTAATGTGACCATGCTGCAATAAACAGCCAGAACTGTGCAACAGGGTGAGAATAGGGTTAGGTATGTCATCTAATGATGCAGAGTTCCCTTGGTATAACTATTTACATTGCATGATATTGTGTAACATGACACACCCAAAAAACAGCTTGCTGCAGATCTCAGGAGTGTACTGCAGTGTATCAACAGATGTATCCAAGCAAGAAAGTGAGGCTTCAGAGCTCCAAACATATATTCAGTGATATTCCATGTCTTCAGCTACATGATGCTGTTAACTTTCTCTGTCTCTGCCTCTGTGTTGCAGATAAGGGTCATCAGCCATGGCTGCAAGAAATGAGACATCACCTCTAACACACGACAGCAAATACCAATTTGAGTGACCTGGCATGTATTACCATGCCAATGGATTGTCCTTAGTCTTAGGGTTTGTAAAGTGTACACTTACTAACTAGATGATACTGTGGAAATTTTTCCTATACAGAATGTTGGTAAATGTTTTTTTTCTGCTAGAAGTGGGGATCCTAGAAATTGCCTTGCAGTAAATAGACCTGGAATTCTTCTGATTAATAAACTGGATGTCATGTGTTGCAAGTGGGGCCTTGCTGTCAGTGTGGGGGCAGGCTTTGATGGAAATCTTGGTCTCGTCAATGACCTTTTGGACCATAGGGTAATGTCTATGGAATGGAATGCCTGCATAGTGGTGGTACTGCCCTCTGCAGTCTATGGGAATTATGTCCATTCCTCTATATGCATCAGCATCACATCTAGGAACTGGTGCATGATTCACAAGGCTGATGTCTGCAAATCTTCTAGTACATCACCAGTTGGATGGTAGAAGGTCCGCATGGCAAGAATGATCAATTCTGCATAAACCTTCATGCATTTCTCTATTCCATGTGAGGATACCACCAATTAACCATATGGCATCCCCATCCACATGGTACCAGTTAATTATGTCCTGGTCATGGAGTTGATGGTATATCAGCCACTAATGTACCCTTCTTTGAAGCAGAGAGTTGTAGCATGTAACATCTTAGAACTTGGTGCCAAACCTGGCTACTAAAGCATTTTGAGTAGCTAAAGTAGACACTGCTCCTAATGTCATCGGGTAAGTGATAATACTGTTAACCAAGAAATGCCAGTTTAGAGAGAAGCTCCTCACTGTGCCTTACTGCATTCTATTTATACATTTTAACATTGTGATATCTTATCAGTTTTCAACATTTGCATATTCAGCAGCTCAATGTTCTGTTATAGTCAAAGTAAAAGTAGTAAGGCAATGAATATGTAGATTACACTGCATATGCGATAGATTAAAAGCTGTGATTGTGCATGTTACAAGTCAGTAGCATAACAATTTTGCTTTTCTTGTACCTTTGTAGAGATAAAATGCATGCCTTCCTTGACGGGGAATAGATGTATTGAACTGTAAATAACAATCTTCGTTTTTTTCTCACTGGGATGAAGGTCAGCTGTCAAGAGCAGAGCTGTTTTTTTTTTCAGAAAATCACAATCTTTGCTTAAGTGTTAGCTCCCCAGTCATGCACAGCATGAGTTAATGTGGAGGGTATGCAGTGGTGTATGGTGCTGGATGACTACTGACTCGTTTGAGTGATGATTGTAAGCCTGTAGATGTCCCTGTCTCTGCAGTGCAGGCACTTGTACATGACGTAAATAGTTCATTCGGGAGTGTTAGACTATAGCACCTTCTTGCCATTGTATTGTTGTTCACTAACAGCAATATCTAACATAATAATGCAGTATTGCTTGTGCTATTTCAGACAATTTTGCACTGTTGCTAGTTACTGATACTAGGTAAATAGATAACAAATGTAAATTATTGTCTCAATGTTAATTGCAAGTTCTGGGTAACTGGCATTGTTGCATTTCTGTTTGTTACCAATTGCTGAACTGTTATGGTATTTAAAGCTACTGCTCTACAATACTACAGTAGAGAGTATTGACTTACTCTGTCTCATATAGTTTTACTGCTTGTGTTAACTGAGTTAATATTACTGCATTGTAATTATTTATTTCAGTTACTGCAGTTAGAACCATTCATTTGGGATATCTATAGCTATTATTCCACAATTCCAGCACATCAATCGATTGGGTTAGACTGTCTTATGCTAACTGCTGCTACTATTTAGGTAGACACCAAGTTAACATACCATTTCAGCTATTAATTGTACTTAATCACAGTTTTGATAATTGCTTCTGTTACATTGCTGCTGGTATTGATTGCTCCACTGTTGTGAAAACTAAAGACATAGCCCTCAATTTCTGCACTTGAAAATATTGGATAAGACTGGCTAATTTAAGTTTGCCAGCTGTTATAGATTACCTTAATGTTCCTATACAAAGCTGTCTATTTTGCATCTTTTCTCTTGTGAATTTTACCACTATTGTTATTGTGTTCAGTGCCTACAGTACTCAGATCAAATATTTTAGTATCTTTTATCAACACTGCATATCATCACAATATGCTAGTCAAGTCCATTATCCCCTTCTATCTTATATCAAGAGTAGGTTATTAATATTCCCTGTTTTTATATAACTCTTCATTCCTTCTGCCTATTAAAGAGTTTCAGTCAGCTGTTTCCCCTTCTGTAGCCAGACTGATAATACTTAACTTGAGGTGGTGTATCAAATGCATCTTGTTTACCAAACCCCCCTTTTTGCTGCCATGTAGTAATTCAATATGTAGGAGGCATAAATATTTACTGAACTTGGAGACTAACATCTCAGTTTAGAACACAGGTGATAAGTGCAATACATATTTACCAATACCACAAAGCAACTCCAACACAGCAGCTTATGCTAAGAACACTGCCTAAGCCTCCTGCACTAAGGTTAAAGAAACCTCAGCATTACTTCACACAACGCAACTACCTTCATTGCTCACATCCACAACCATTGCATATACCTCTAAGCATCACAAGGTGCAGACTGCAAGTCCTTAAGGGCAACTGAGACTGTGTCTATCCATGGTAATGTTTTAGTAATATCTGACTCTATAGTCAGGCATATGGACACCTCCATTTCCAGGATGAATAGGGTAATAGGTCTTTCTGGATTCTGGGTGTGAGAAGGGTACTTAGATCCTTCCATCCTGATAAACATGATTATGAATCAGTAGCGGTCTATGTGGGTGTAAATTACCTTAAGTACTCTACTCAGATGGACAGCAAAAATTTATGATTGACTTTGCTAAGTATGTGTCCTAAGCCAGAATAACATTGGTTATGAGTGGCATGTTGCTATCACCCTGTAGACCTGAACTAAATCTTCTGAGGAGAAAGTAATTTTGCAGGAAACAGTTCTATTTATGAACAGGATATATCAGTATCTTGAGAATCACAAAAAAGCAAATCTAAAAAAAAGAACCAGCAAAACAAATGGGAAAGCACCAAAAATCACCAATAAAAGAAAAAAGTGCTTGAAGCTAGGAAGAAGATAAAAAACTTGTTTCCAATAGTTTAAAAACACAGCTTTATTCGCACACTCCAAACTGCATAAACGCTATTCACCAACCACTCGCGTTTTCGTCCATACTACTTGGACTTCATCAGATACAATGAATTAAAACCAATTACACCTTATATAACTTAATAAATTCAAATAAACCAATAAAACTCCTTCAAACCATCAGATGGTTATACTTAAGGAAATGACATCATGGGCTCATAAATATTAATAAATATTAAAGAACAGTACTACGTTACTTTTGTTTCAATAATTAAAAAACATTTTAGCACTCTAAAAACTTTAATTCAATAAATAAATAAACAGATAAATACATAATTCCTAAGTTTTATATACAAATAAAGTGCATGAAGTGATAACAATGAGACCATATTTCCTTATTCATGAGTTTAAGGCTATAGCACCATCTGGTGTCCATTAATGATAGTGCAAGTGTCACAATTTCGAAGCCCTTAACTTTAAAAGTGGTAGTATAGAAACATGTTCATTTAGCCCAGGTGGCCTAGCTGCTTCCAAAGTTATTTGCCACCATAGCTCCCTATACTCCACTTGTTCTTCCCAAAGGCCCCCCCTTTTATCTTTCTTGATCTGTTCTAATACAAAAAATAAAAATCTGAAACCCTCACATTCTTTAGTATGTTTATATAATGCATTAGTATCTTTGGCTCTCTGAATCTCATACATATGTTCATATATTCTTCTTCTTAATGTCCTTTCAGTTTTCCCCACATAGAAAGATTTACATTTTTGACATACTGCTAAATATATTAAACCTTTAGTGTCACAGTTGTAGTATAATTTACTTTTCAACCATTTTCCTCTACTTTCTAAATATACTTCGCTACTATTACTAATGTATTCACATTGGTTACATCTTCCACATTTATCGTTCCTTGTTTCTTCCTGTTCCCAAAAGAACTGTACCTTCATGTGGACGATTCATCCCACTACTTTTATTTTCTAATATATTCCTAAGACAGTATGAATTTTTGTATACTACTTTCGGGTTAGATTTATTGACTTCTTCAAGGTCAGTAATAGAACTAAATCTTTCCCATTCCCTTCGGAAAACCTCACTAACCTTTTGATTAATGCCATTATATTCCAATACTAATGCTTGTTGATAATTATTATAGATTTCTTTATTCTCCCCTCTCCCTGTCTTACTTCCTGGTTGTCATTTATTACTCCTTTTATGGGTTTATATTTGTCCTTTCTACCAATTTCTATCTCCTTTCTAATAATATTAATGAATGCCTTAGGGTATCCTTTTTCTAAAAACATTCCTTCTAGGAAATTACATTCCTGAATAAAGTCCCTATCTAGACTGGTCATGCATCCCTCACAAATTGTCCCTTTACTATGTTCTTTTTACAGTGTAGGGGATGAGCACTGTTGTAGTGGAGAAAAGAGTTGCAATAGGTGGATTTCCTATAAATTTTAGATTCAAAATGTTTTTCCACCTTAAAAATTTCCACATCTAGATATTGAAGAACATCCTCTGACGTATTATATGTAAATTTAAGGAAATTGGTGGTATTACTTATATAATTCATAAATTCTTTAAACATTTCATAACCACCTGTCCAAAAAATTACAATATCATCCAGGAACCTTCTATACAAAGTCCAATAAATCTTGTATTTAGAATTGATAATGTATGTCTCCTCCCATTTAGCCAATACCAGATTTGCAAAGGATGGGGCGCAGGCCGCACCCATGGAGACACCTTGAATTTGTTGAAAATATTCACCATTAAAAATTAAGAAATTATTTTTAAGGACCATTTCCATAAACCCTATACAAGCCACTTTTTCATTGTGTGTCAATTTATTATCCTGAAATAACATCTCTTCAAACATAGTCATGCCTGTGTCATATGGTATACATGAAAATAAATCTACAATATCAATAGTAATAAAAATTAAATTATCCATATAGAATTCAGGCTTGATTTCTCTTAATAGATCCCATGAATCTTTCAGAATAACTTCATTATTGACCCATATATGCTTCACTTTAATATCCACAAATTTAGCTAATGGGTATGTTTTGGAGCCATCGGCTGAAACTATAGGTCTTAGGGGTGGGTTCTCGAAATTTTTATGGATTTTAGGTATGCCAAAAATTATAGGCATCCTAGGCTTTATTACATTCAAATAATTGTATATTTTATTATCAATGACACCTTCATACAACATATCTCTGAGAGAGATATCTATTTTATGATAAGCTAGATTCACTTCATTAATAGAAACACAAGCATATCTCATCTCATCCCTTAAAATTTCATTCATCTTTCCTTCATAAGTAATATTATCCATTATAACTACCCCCCCACCTTTATCAGGTTTCATAATTCTAATTTCTATATTATGTTTTAACTCATTCATGATCTCATTCTCTTCTTTATTAAGATTTTTATTATATCCAATTTTCTTGTACCCATTCCTAACTTCTCTTTCCAAAACTCTTTCAAAATTCCTTATTTGAGGATGTAGTGGGGGATTAAAAATAGTTTTACGTATCAAACCTTGATGGTTATTACTACTGATTTTCACATTATTATTAGAAAAAAGCATTTCTAAATTTATTTTTCTTAAAAAGAGTTTGATATCCATTATTGTTTTAGCCAAATCTCCTTGTTTATAGGGAATAAATTTTAAACCCTTACTAAGAAGAAGAAAATGTCCCTCAGACAATACAATATTGCTAAAATTATATATAGAAACATTCTTGTAAGTATTCTTATGCCCATCTATTTCTATTTCTCCAGTATTATTGTATGAATAGTATGGGTATGGGTTGTATCCTATTGATACCTTCCCCTCCCCCTTCTCCCCCCCCTCTTCTGAAAATTTCCATACTGATGTGGCTGCCAATGACCATAATTTTCTTCCCTTACTAATGGTGGGAATTCCTGATTGTAATCATATTCGTACCAATTATATGCATTTTCATCATTTTTATGTTCTTTGTTTTGTTTTTTATGATTATATTCATAAAAATCCTGTTTCATATATGGGGGTTTTGGATAACTCACTTTATTTTCATAATCTAGCATGTCCCTCTTTAACTTATTCATTTTCCTACTCATCAAATCACTACATTTCACATCTATATCACTTCTTACTTTATAGTATTTTTCCTTCTCTTCCTTGATCCCAAAAATGAGATCCTCTTTAATATAACCATCTAACTTATCAATTTCTCCCTTTAAACCTTCTTGTTTTCTACCATTTTCTTTAATGATAAGTCTTAAAACATCAAGACCACAGTTATTAAAAACTTCTAACAGTTCATTGTGAAAGACTGAGCCCATTTGTACATTGTTGACAGGGAGAGGGGGAGAATAAAGAAATCTATAATAATTATCAACAAGCATTAGTATTGGAATATAATGGCATTAATCAAAAGGTTAGTGAGGTTTTCCGAAGGGAATGGGAAAGATTTAGTTCTATTACTGACCTTGAAGAAGTCAATAAATCTAACCCGAAAGTAGTATACAAAAATTCATACTGTCTTAGGAATATATTAGAAAATAAAAGTAGTGGGATGAATCGTCCACATGAAGGTACAGTTCTTTTTGGGAACAGGAAGAAACAAGGAACGTATAAATGTGGAAGATGTAACCAATGTGAATACATTAGTAATAGTAGCGAAGTATATTTAGAAAGTAGAGGAAAATGGTTGAAAAGTAAATTATACTACAACTGTGACACTAAAGGTTTAATATATTTAGCAGTATGTCAAAAATGTAAATCTTTCTATGTGGGGAAAACTGAAAGGACATTAAGAAGAAGAATATATGAACATATGTATGAGATTCAGAGAGCCAAAGATACTAATGCATTATATAAACATACTAAAGAATGTGAGGGTTTCAGATTTTTATTTTTGTATTAGAACAGATCAAGAAAGATAAAAGGGAGGCCTTTGGGAAGAACAAGTGGAGTATAGGGAGCTATGGTGGCAAATAACTTTGGAAGCAGCTAGGCCACCTGGGCTAAATGAACATGTTTCTATACTACCACTTTTAAAGTTAAGGGCTTCGAAATTGTGACACTTGCACTATCATTAATGGACACCAGATGGTGCTATAGCCTTAAACTCATGAATAAGGAAATATGGTCTCATTGTTATCACTTCATGCACTTTATTTGTATATAAAACTTAGGAATTATGTATTTATCTATTTATTTATTTATTGAATTAAAGTTTTTAGAGTGCTAAAATGTTTTTTAATTATTGAAACAAAAGTAACGTAGTACTGTTCTTTAATATTTATTAATATTTATGAGCCCATGATGTCATTTCCTTAAGTATAACCATCTGATGGTTTGAAGGAGTTTTATTGGTTTATTTGAATTTATTACGTTATATAAGGTGTAATTGGTTTTAATTCATTGTATCTGATGAAGTCCAAGTAGTATGGACGAAAACGCGAGTGGTTGGTGAATAGCGTTTATGCAGTTTGGAGTGTGCGAATAAAGCTGTGTTTTTAAACTATTGGAAACAAGTTTTTTATCTTCTTCCTAGCTTCAAGCACTTAAATCTAAAAAAAAGCCAGCTATGACTGTTTATACATAGGAAAGCACAAGAATCAGCATTTTATAATTCCTCAACTTTGGTGATCTTTCTTGAATATTCTCCAGTACATCTCACACTTCTTATCTTTGTCTTCCAACTCAACCGATAAGTATACTCTCTCCATCTCTGATGTCTAAACCCCTGTTTCTTTTATGCCCAGTAAAGCTGTGCTACCTTTATCATGACAGTTATGTCTCTTAATTTTGTTTACAGTAATGATGATTTATTTTTAGTTAGCTGACTATTACGTCAGCCAATAATAAACTTTCTTTCTCCATCTAGATGACAGTTCAAAACATTCTACTATTCCAAAAAGATTCTTGTCTCTGATCACTTACTTTAAAAGTGGAGCTGTATACTCACCTGACTAACATTACCTGCTCTGCCTGTTAATATGCTTAATAGGCAGAAACAACTAGGCTTTGTTATCGTCATATGCCCAGCAATACCCTATTCAACAGAATATGGTTATAGTATCACAGAGCAATTTTACAAGTTATAGTATCATATGCCTAACAGCACTCTATCCATATATTTCTAACAATGTTTCTCTTCTAACAATATCTCTATTCATGTGCCTCTGCCAGACAACAAAGCATAGCTATGCTTTTCTGTTTTAGTTTGTATCTTGATTATAATGTCTGAACAATTTTACTTTGATCAATTCTGACACTTTTGCCTAAGAATAGTTACACATTCCTGCCTTAACTTGCACATTAGTAAAAATATAGTCTGAAAACTTTCTAATTAAAAAAAAAAAACTTTCCTGACATCTCTGCCTAAGAATTTCCACTAATGTACCCATAATGATATTGAGGATGCACTCCATCTTTTCCTGGTTTAGTGCCTATTATATCTTGAGATCTAATGGGAGCTGTGAGCAGTGTCACTATTTGTCAGGATATCATCACCTTATGACTAATTCCTCAGAAAACCAAATTTGAATTTCCAGATGCCTAAGTCACACCAAGGAAGATTAATTATGAATTTATAGCTCAAGCTATAGAACACCCTCTCATTTCCATTCTGACCACAATAGCTATGTTAATATCTTAGCTGAAATCCCTATTAAATCCAAACGTTTCTACTGTGAGGACTTCAACTATCCATCAGGAAACTGGCTGACCTGCACTGCCAAAGGGCTGGAAGCACTACATTTCCTTAACATTAAAAATTGTTCTACCCGTCTATTAATAATTAACCACCCTAATTTGTGCCTAAATACCCTTTATCCTGTCCTCACAAATATGACTTCTTCTTGCATAGATCAACAACCTTTTTCCTTAAGAAAGTGTGGTACTTCAGCTGCAAATCCCTTAGTACTTAGAGACTTCCCAAAAGCAACACTTCTTAAATGATGACTTAAATAAATTCTGCTGCAGTCCTCATCCAAATGACTCCATTGGTAAAGCTGCTGCCATTGCCACTGACTTGATCCTCTACTTAAACATCAATAATATATTGCAAGGTGGTTCCAATCTACACTAAATATAATATTAAAATAAACCCCTACAGTGGAAAACCCATATATATAAACTATGTTGTTGTGTCTTTCGGCTTATCCCGGTTAGGGGTCGCCACAGTGGAACTCCGGTCCGCTAATGTTTGGTAGTGGATTTTTACGTGCCGAGTTACCAGCCCTGACGCACAACCTTCAATGAAGGCATGCCCATTCACGTATGCCTCCACACAGAAGACGCTCTAGCTGAGAATCGAACGGGACAACACCTTGCTGTGAGGCGACAAACGCTACCGCAGCACCACTACCGCGGGTATATATAAACTGTAATGGTATCCTTAAGCTCTTTACTAATTTCCCTAAATGTGCTCTTAAAATAGGTTGAATTAGGCCTCATAAACATTATGCAATATATTTGTCTTATTATATATAAACTATGTAATAAGACAAATATATTGCATAATGTTTATAAGAGGCCTCATTCAACCTATTTTAAGAGCTCATTTAGGGAAATTAGTAAAGAGCTTAAGGATACCATTAAAAAGCTGAAAGCTAAATATGAACTTAAATATCCAGTTTAACCAAAATTACTATAAGTTTTTCATTAACTATGTAAGGAAACTAAAAACTAATGCCAAGCAATATTCAGATCTAGTCCATGACAACAGCTTAGCTAGCATTTTTAATGAAAATTTTACTCCAGCCACCGTTATAGTTATTTCACAGATTCAGCAGTCACAGTCCACCCCTCTCCATAATTATTATGAAACAAGTTCTCTCTGCTCTCTCAAAAACTAAAAATACCTCATCCATGGGCCCTGATAGCATACAAGATTGCCTGATTATCAGTGCCAAATGTGGCCTATCTGAATCTCTACTTAACCTTTTATTATAAACATCTGCACTGGTAACATTTTCAAAGCCTGGGGAAAAAGCTATTGAAAGTTAATCACATAATGGTGGAGCAAGCACTACCACTACTAGCTATAAACAAATTAGCCTTACAAATTTCATACGTAAAGCTATGAATCATACTATTGCAGATGTCATTAAGCTGGACATTGAATTCAGTTTTGTCAAAAAGAGGGCCTGCCCCCTTTAACACTACTATGAAACTATAGACAGAGGTATAGTTTACTAAATAATGGGGTCCCACATGTGTCACTACTAGAGAGGCGCAACTATATAATACAAGGTGGCGTAAGCCACATCATTGTTGGCTAGGCTTGTAAATGCCCCAGGGCAGATAGCCTAGTACACTACTATGAAACTATGAAACCTCAATAATTTATTGAAACAAGTCACCAAAGCAGTGGATAGAACTTTTACATTACGTACACCTTATCTGCACCTATGAAAGGCCTTTGATATTTTTCTCTATGCAGGCATTATTGACAAATTTTAAATCTAAATCTAAATCATTATGTTCATAATATGTTGTGGGTTGGTTAGATAACTGGTTATCTGTCAGAACCTATGAGGTTAAAGCTGCAGGTGCTAATTCTGAATGAAAAAGCTACAAGTTGTGTACCACAGGGCTCACTATTGAGCCTTCTCCTATGGTGTACCACAGGACTCACTGTTGAGCCCTCGCCAATGGAATATAACAGGGTTCACTGCTACACTCTCTCTCCTATGTTGTACCACAGAGCTCAGTGTTGAGCCCTCTGCTATGGTGTACCACAGGGCTCACTGTTGAGCCCTCTCCTGTGGTATACCACAGGGCTCACTATTATGACCCTCCTATGGTGTACTACAGAGCTCACTGTTGAGACCTCCGCTATGGTGTATCACAGGGTTTACTGTTGAGATCTCTCCTATGGTGTACCACATGGCTCACTGCTGAGACCTCTCCCATGGTGGACCACAAGGATCACTGTTGAGACCTGTCCTATGGTGTACCAGAGGGATCACTGTTGAGACCTCTGCTATGGTGTATCACAGGGCTTACAGTTGACATCTGTTTTATGGTGTACTATAGGGCTGACTGTTGAGACCTCTCCTATGGTGTACCACAGGGCTCACTGTTGAGCCCTCTCCTGTGGTATACCACAGTGCTCACTGTTGAGACCTCTCCTATGGTGTACCACAGGGCTCACTGTTGAGCCCTCTCCTGTGGTATACCACAGGGCTCACTGTTGAGACCTCTCCTATGGTGTACCACAGGGCTCACTGTTGAGCCCCGTCCTGTGGTATACCACAGGTCTCACTATTATGCTCCCTCCTATGGTATACCACAGAGCTCAATGTTGCGCCCTCTCCTGTAATGTACCACAGGGCTCATTGTTGAGACCTCTGCTATAGTGTATCACAGGGCTTACTTTTGGGATTTCTCCTATGGTGTACCACAGGGCTCACTGTTGAAACCTCTCCCATGGTGTATCACAGGACACACTATTGAGACCTCTCCTATGGCATATCACAGGGCTCATTGCTGTGCCCTCTTCTATGGTGTACCACAGGGCTCACTGTTGAGACCTCTCCTATGGTGTACTGCAGGTCTCTTTGCTGGTCCCTCTCCTCTAGTGTACCACAGGGCTGATCACTGAGCCTGTTCCTATTGCCATCTGTTTCTCATAGCTTCAAGTCAACACTCCTGGCCTACAAAATTCTAAGTTTACATTAACTGTAAACTTGGTGTTGTTATTCAGTCTTCTATTGACTCACAATTGCTCCAACATTAGCTAGACTATGTTAAAGATAATTAAATGTAAAAAACATAGTACATTTCATTTTGGGAAACAAAACATTTCTACATTATACTATACAGGCAAACACTCCTCCAATCAGACAATGTTGCAAGAGACATTTAATACAAACTCACCTCTCTGTGAACATCACTGTATCACCCTAGAAAAAGCCAAATGGCTACCCATAAAGCAAAGATCTAACCTACTTTTAGGATCTGGACTCTACAAACTGCTCCAACTCCACACATTTATTCCACTTTCAACTAGACTTCACAAAAAAAGCCCTTTATACAACTTGAAGCACTACTCACAAACCATACCAATGGTCATTACCCCTAGAACCAAACTGCACAGCACTACACATTTTCTCCTCTCAGATACCCTCTTTGGCAAGCTCTCCCCATCGAAACCAAGGAAATAAACACATTCCAATTTCAGAATGCAGCTCAAAAAGCACTTCTTCATCCAAGCCAAATGCTCGCAGGGCACATCACCTAACCTAGCTCGTTTCCAAGTTTCTTGTCTTCTCTCATGGTTCAATGAAGACTGACCCACTTTAGAAACTAATGTATATATTGCACATTACAGTCTGCTTGATTGTACACTGTACTGTGTTTATTCCCTGGAATGTATATACACACTTTTTTTCTATGTAATTAGTCTGAACTACTCTGATTTTGCTTACATTTCTGTATTTTTTGTTTGTGAAATGGTTTGTATTTCACCATGGCTGAGCCTGAAATTGGTCAAAACTGATCAGTGCACTAACCTGGTAAACAAATATAAATAAATAAAATAAAATTTCTCAAAAAGACTTCTGTCTGACTGACCTAATTATCAGAGGCATTTTCTTTGCACCCAGACAAGTCTTAATTTCCCTTTGATCATCACTCATCACACTCATTATTCAATATAAGTCCACTTTGGCATTTATTTGTCTAAACATTTCTTTCATCTTGAGTGACTTCAGAGATTTCTAACTAAAAGATAAATGCCCTCATTCCTCCCAGTTATCCAGACAGACTGACAACCCTGTCTCTGTACCTGGTTTGTTATAGACTTATACATAATAATCTGTGATTAGCTTTTTGAGCTAAGAAATATCTGAGTCTCCTTGACCTTACATTCCTTTGTAGAACAAATGGTCTCTCAAATACCCAGTTAATGGAATTAAATCTTCATCAACAGGTAAGTGGGACAAACTGGAATGAGAGAGCCATATTTCAGTATATTCACCATCTTTGGAATAAACTCCCATTGCATATCATGCAAAGTATCAGCTTTGCTCACCTCCAAGTTAAGCATGGATTATTAGATGGATAACCATACATTTTGGCCCAGACAATCTTCTGTTGCCCTCTCTGTGGCTGCAGAGGATATGATTTATTGGCTAGGATTGCCTATTTCCATGTTTATTTTATCAAAATGCTTCACTTAATGTTTAGTGAAATGCAAATCCTTAGCGTCCATCATTAAACAGAAACCGCCCCCTAAAACATAGAGTTGCCTAACTGTGGTGTGGGCTTGGCATAATGGTTAATGCTTTCACCTCATAAACACAGGGTACAAGGTTTAATTCTGACTTTGGGTTATTGGCTAGATTTAAAATGGCCCTTTGTGGCAATTAGCTTAGTATGAACCTCAAGTTGCAACTACAGTTTCAACTTCCTCAAGTAAAAAAAAAAAGTCACTATCTAATGAGATGCCTGTTAAGCTACAGGCTACGTTAAAGATACAATAGTAAGCACAATCCCTTTCTTACATAGTTGATGTAAGAAGTGGAAGTGAACTCATAAAGGGTTTCTCAGTGGGAGTGAAAGTACATTAGAGTTCATTTATGAGCCCCTTGTTGCTTATACTGGCGATGCACTATATTAGTACACAAGTCGGAAGGAACAGAATAAAGCTGCTAAATGCATGCAATGTCCCATTACAAGCAGACTCTGAACAGGAACTTCACCCAATGATAAGACACTGGAATGCAAAGGTAAAAGCACATAGCTGAAAGTGAGTACAGAGAAGACAATTGTCATGACAACAAATGGGAGAAATCAGAAGAAGTTGGAAACTGAGATAGAAGGGAAACAGTGAACAGGCTAACAGTTTTAAGTACCTGGGAGTAGCGGTTGAAAAGAAATGAAGCCTGAATGAGGAGGTCAAGACAAGAATCATAGGTGCTACCACTAACTGGCACAGAATATCAGGGATAGTGTGTGACAGAAGAATGCCAGAAAAGTTAAAAAGTAATATGTACAAAACAGTGGTGCAACCAGTGCTTCTATATGGCACAGAAAGTTCTACAGTGAAGGCAGGTGATGAAGATGAAGTGCCTGAGAGTACCTGAAACAGGTGGACAAATTTACACTGTGGGACAGGCAAAGGCATGATGACATTAGAACAGAAACCAAAATAGCCTTGACTACAGAAAATGTCAAAGAGAACAGATTACAGGGGTTCAATCACAAGTGCAGGAAAACAAAAGATGATTTGATGAAAATGATCAAGGAGGGGCAGGAAGTGGGCATGAGGAAAACAGGATGTTCAACCGATGGATGGACTGTATAAGAGAAGACTTATGGGATTATGGGAGTCATGTATGACGGTCAATAAAGGTAGTAGGGGCACTGAATTAAAAATGGTGGTGACAGTTGACATGGGACCATAACCCCATCTAGGAAAATTGGAAAAATGGGGGATGAAGATGGTGGTGTAACTTGATGTAGTTAACATGATGTATTCCAGTTTAGATCCAAAATGCTGTGTGTGCCAGGTAGGAGCCTGTCACTACCAATACTCAGGTACACAGTTAAAGTATAGTTTAGCCTGGTGAGCAAATGTCTGGCCTGTGAAAGCCACCAGCTGTACATTATAATATGTGATGCACTACCTGTATCACTGTGGTGTTCCTTTAGCCTACAGCTGTTATTGATAAGATTTGCACTTTTTCACATGAATATGTGGGTGGTGGTGAAGAGAAGCACTGCTGGACACAAATTCATAGCTGTGCAATACAGAGCAGTTTGCATCCTTCTAACCTAAAAATCTCAATACAAATCAAAGTTATTTTTCATCCTGGAATTCCTGTTTTTTGGAGTCAGTCCTAGTAGTCAGATGTATCAGTGAGTGGTATGGTCTTTCAGAGGTCCTTCTGTATCTGGAACTTCTGAATAACAAACTTTCCATGTGTATTAAGCCATGCTTTATTATTTCAAATGGAGCCACTGAATCTGTCACTAAACAGTCATTTAAATTACCTGGCTTCTCTTCCCACTCATTTAGCTTTCTTCTTTTCCCTATTGTATCCAAAGGGACTTTTTGAATTATAGTCATGTACACAGATAGCCGAGGTGCTACTCTTCTAGACTTATTACTGTAAGAAAAGATTCATTGAGTTTCTTCACTTTCACTAAAGGAAGAGGAATCAAGATAATAACCAAACAATAAGTTCATAGCTAAGTGTTAGATTACCTAGCTGCCCTTGTGGACCATTTTAAGCCTAGCCGATTTCCCTTTTTTGCTGAAAATAACCTATCCCATTTGGTTATAAATTGGCCTTTCCCATCCCATAGTCAATACTTGAATATTATTCCTAATGAGAATACTGGGATCATACCACAGATACTATGAGGGGACCAAAGCATGGGATAAATCATAAGAGCTGCCTCTGTCCATTAGTAGCACAAGGGGGAGTCCTGGGATAAATATTCTATTTCTCATCCATAGATGTAAGATGTGCTTGAAACTGGACAGGGCTAAACTTGGTTTTATGCGGATAATAAGACAGTTTCAGAGCAGCTGTATCCTCTGTGAGATATACCTATCCCTCCAAACTGTTCTTTTGATGTTGTAGAAGAGGTTTAGATCCATAGACAGGGTATTTCAGATGCCATTTGACTTGCTGATGTGCAGTAAATCCATTAGTAACTGGTCAGAGAATGCCCTATATGCCAGACAAAGGTCACCTCTTAGTAGTCCATTGAATACTGAGTATAGTAACAGGGCTTTGAGTCGGTCCATGTTGGACATGCTGTTTACACCTTGTATCCTTTTAGTAAGGTATCTCTGTGGGCATTCCTGTTGTTGCATGTGTCTAGATAGATACATACCAAAGGAGGCAATATATTCAATTATTTGTCTAATGAGGGTTGAGTAACGAGGGACAATGACATCCCTAGATCTAGACACAATCCCTTTGTTTATAAGCTGTGCAATATAGAAGGACCTTCTTACAGGAATAGATAGAAGAGGCCCCTTAGGCATGCATGCTTGTTTCCAGAGATGACCTAGCAATATTCAACCAATTACTTAGTTTGCTTAAAATAGACAGCTGAGAACTATACAATTTTCAGCTAACAGATAAGACTCATTTACTTACTCCATGCTGTACTGCAGACATGCATACTTACACATTTGTATATGTAGTTAGTTAAATGTCACATTATTCATAATGTACATCCTCCAGTGTTTCACATCAGCAGAAAATTTAAAGATGGTGTGTGCCATTAGTGTAATCCAGCTTGCATTTTTTCTGAATTAGAAATATATACTTGAAGTAAGAACATTTAAGCAGTCAGATACATGATTTTCTGCTTTGCTGAACATGTTGCAGATATGTATGTTTACGAATCTGTGTATGTGCATTTGGGTGTGTGTGTGTGTGTGTGTGTGTGTGTGTGTGTGTATATATATATATATATATATATATATATATATCTATATATATATATATATATATATATATATATATATATATATATATATCTATATATATATATATATATATATATATATATATATATATATATATATATATATATATAGATAGATATATATATATATATATATATAGGTTCATAGGTTCATACTAGGTTATCTGCCCTAGGGCATTTATAAGCCTAGCCAGAGTGTGTTTGGCTTTCGCCACCCATTTTAAATGAATTTTGCTATGCCCTTATTCGAGGTTAGTATACTGTGCCTCTGTCTAACAGTGACACAGAAGTGATACCCGGGGTAAACCTACGATCTCCCATCCACTCATCAAGATTCCTCTTGAAGAGAGTCAGTGAGGGACTCTGCCTAACCTGGACTGGGATTTTATTCCAGAGTGAAGGGAGCCTCTGGGTTATGAATCTGTCCCTCCAGCATGTCCTATTTATTTCAGTGCTGAGGTTCAAGTCTCGAGCGTAGCTCAATGGGATTTGGATTTTCTGAGGTGTAGCATGTCCATTAATTCCGGGTTGGACATGGCTTTATACGTCAGGCACAGATCGTCTCTGAGCAGGTGGTATGCCACTGAGTAGAGCTGGAGTTTCTTTAACCGGGCAGCATATGGCATCTGTTTGAGCCCTTTGATCCTCTTGGTGAGGCACTTTTGGGGTCTTTCCAGTTGCTGCAGGTGTCTGGTAAGGTACATCCCAAAAGGGGCATTGTACTCAATTATGGGCCTGATGAGGGATGAGTAAAGAGGCACGATGACCTCCCCTGATCTAGATGTGAATCCCTTCATGATTAGGTGGGCTATATAAAATGTTTTTCTAACCACTTTGGCCACGTGGTTTTCAAATGAGAGATTGCTATCAACCTGGGTCCCCAGGTCCCTAATTACTTCTTCCGTACTTAATGGATTACCACCTGTGTGGTAATTTGTGGGCACTTTGCTTTTGCTAAAGGGGATGACTATGCATTTTTTGGCATTTAGCTTGAGGCCATGGCTTTGGTACCAGTTGTCTGTTTCTATGAGGCCCTTTTGTAGGATGCTTGTGTCAGCTGGAGAGTCGATTATGGCACCTAGTTTGCAGTCATCTGCGAACTTGGTCAGCCACAGTCCTTCTGTGTTGGCCTGTACCTCCGAGAAATATATACCGAACAAGAGAGGTCCCAGGACTGAGCCTTGTGGGATGCCACTTGTAACTGGTTTGGAGTCTGACATGGCTCCAGCAATTCTAACCATGTGGGTTCTCTCCTTGAGCCAGTTTGCAACCCATCTAGTGACACAGAGGTTTATATTTAAGCTGGTGAGCTTATCTATAATGCTCAAGTGGGGTATTGTATTGAAGGCTTTTGTGAGGTCCAGGTAGGCTGTGTGGACCACCTTCCCCTTGTCAATGGCCTTGGTGACTGTTTCAAAGAAATCAACCAGGTTTAAGAGGCAGGATCTGCCCTTAACAAAGCCGAACTGGGTAGAATCCAGTGTCTGTAGGTCCCCAATATCTTTAGTTAGGAGGTCCATGATGATCCTTTCCATAGCTTTGTAGACCAAGCTAGTCAGGCTTATGGGGCGATAGTTTCCAGGATCTGTTGAGACACCACCTTTGTGGAGAGGGACCACTGTTGCTGTACGCCACTCTTTGGGTACATATCCTGTAGTAAGGCTGAGATTGAACAGTAGTTTTATGTTTGGGTTTAGCTCTTCTTGGAGTTCATGTAGGACGCAGCCCGGGACACCGTCTGGTCCCATTAATGCTGTGTTTTTTGCTTTGGAGAGGGCGGCTCTTACCTGAGCATCTGAGATGCCAGGGGGGAAGCACTCTGCTGGGATAGATATTTGCCCTTTTGGTGGGGGGGGGATTTTGTGCTGAACCTGTCAGCTAGGATGTTGGCAATGTCTGCGGGTTCGGTGTATTTTTTTGTCATTTTGGGCTAATTCTGAGCATATCTGGGAATTCCCACCCAGGTTCCTAACATAACTAAAGAAAGCCTTGTGATTATCCTTAGTGTCCTGTGCAATTTTTCTCTTGAAACTGGCCTTAGACGATTTTATAAGTGCCCATAGTTTTTTGCTAATATTGATCAGAGATGCCTTCCCTTTTTGGGATTTTGCTCTATCATGTAGTAGCTTCATCCTTCTATTGTATAGTTTGTTTATGGCTGGGGTCCACCAGACAGGATGCCTGCCTTTAGAGGACTGGGTCTTAGTTTTATTTGGGATTGCATGATCCATGCATTCCTGAAGGTGTTCATAGAATGCATTTATAAAGGATTCTGCGGTCTGGGCCGTATTTTCCCCAAGCCCAGGGACTTGGAAAGATTCCACCTCAGTTTTGAGGAGTGTTAAATTTGCTTTAGAGAAGTTTTTCACTGTGGTTTTTTGGGTAGGGGGTGGGGTCGGGATGTGAATATCCAGTGAGATTAGTTTATGGTCTGATCTTACCAGTGAGGGATACACTTCTGGTCTGGAGCATAGAGCCCCCATGTTGGTGATGATCAGGTCCAGTATGTTTTCCCCTCTTGTGGGAGTGGTAACAAGTTGTTCCATAGCATTTGAGTTTCTAAATTCTAGGAACCTTTGGGCTACAGTGTTGGAGGTAGAGTAATGCTCCCAGTCTATGTTTGGGTAGTTGAAGTCACCCAATATAATGGTGTTTGGAGAGACCTTCATATTTTCCAGTGTTCTCAGGAAGGCCGAGTGGGGTTCCTGGGTTTGGGAGGGTGGTCTGTAGCAGGCTATAAACTGGAAGGCAGTTTTACCCACTGTTAGTTGCACATGGATAGTCTCTGATGCTTCGTGCTGTGCCACCAACCTGGAGGTGTGGGTATCTTTGACGAATATTGATTCTCCCCCTCCTTTTGTGGTTCGGTCCAAGTTTTGGGGCTGAAAAGCATGGTATGAGGTATAACCTGGTAGTGCTGGGGTGCTCTTGGGAGCCTTGAACCAGGTTTCTGTTACTGCACAGATATCGATGTTCTCCATGCTAAGGAGAGTTTCGAGTGCGTGCATCTTGAGGTTTAGACTTCTGGCGTTGAGTAGCATTACTCTTAGTTTCTTATCCCTTGTGATACCTATGGAGGTGGGTTTGTCTTTTGAGCCTTGCCTAAAAAGGCACTATGGGGGAGGCAAGAGCCTTTGCTTATATCCAAAAGCCCAGGGTTGACAGGTGCAAGCCGTTCCTAGCGAAGCATCGTGGCTTGTCGAGCATGTCATCCCAGGCTGACAGGCACTGGATCCCCTTTGAATGACACCAATACTTAATTAAGCCAATTGTTGAAATTGATCATCTTGTCTTCATAATGTGGCATCATTCTTGGTGAGGGTAAGATGCTACTCAAGGTCAGGGTCATACTGGCCTGGGCTACATGCTCAGGGAGCTCCTCTATGTCTCTTTTCATGTAGTCCAGGGAGGTACGTCTCAGGTCATTCACACCAGCATGGACAATGACTGAGTCATATTCATACTTGCCTTGGAGTGACCTGAGTGCTTGTTTTATGTGGTGGATCCTAGCGCCCGACAGGCAGATCACCGTGACCTTCTCCTTGTTCAGCCTGGTGAGTGGGACGTCAGTGTGCCTGACGATAGAGTCACCTATTACAAGTGTATCAGGTGTGTTATTTAGCCTTAAGGGCTGTGACTGTTCAGCACACTGGTTTTGTGAGCTATGTGTTGCACGTGTTTTGTTTTGGGGTAGCGGTTGCTTGGGTGTCTGTTCTGGGTGTCTCTTCTGCTTAGGCAGATTTTTATTTAGAGCCTTCAAGTATGTTTTTGTGTGTTTATGTGTTTGGTTTGCTGTCGTGGTAGGTCTATGTGAGACTGGAATTGTAGTGAGTGTGGTTTCCTTCTCCTCCTGACTGGTTATGCCAGTACTGAGTTGAGAGAGCTTAGCCTCCAGTTTGGCTATATGGTTGCATCTCTCACATGTGTTTGAATTTGTTGGGAGGAGGAGAGGGTTGTCTGTGTACATGAGGCAGTTGGAACATTGCCTCAAGATTCCCAGATTCACCAGCTGGACCAGAGAGGAGATTGACAACTGACCTTTGGACATGCTAGAATAGTATTGGGAATTCCTTTATAATTGAAAAAAGGCCCAGTGGGGAACAAGGTACTCAAGGGGAGTTTGTGAGGGTGTAGTGCTTTTCATTTTTTAGTGCTGACTTATATAATTGCTTTAGTGAGCAAGTACCAGGCTTTAGAGTAGGAATAGGGTGTTTATTATGATAACTAGATCAGTTCTAAGGGAAAAAGTGAACAGCATACTTTGTGGAGCCGAGAATGGTTTAAACCCAATTAAGTGGAGCTGCCCGATGCTGTGCTATGCGCAAAATTGTGCAAAGCCGCGCCAAAGCGGGTTTTATACAGCGGGACTTGAAAGAGCTAGAAATTGGCCTAAAACGGCCAATAGACTACCAGATTCTAGTGCTGGGAACACTCCTCTAGGGATAGATAGGCTGCTCTAAGCTCCCCACTGCCACTGGTGAACAAAGAAGCCTCCCTTTATACAAGAAAGGAAATTGGCAACACAGAAACTTTCCAAAAGTCCAGAATACAGCAAAGCCTGTATTTGGAGTACTCTAGGTCAGAAAAGACAGGAAACAAGGATAATTTTTTTGTTTTTTTTCTTTTTTGCAACAAACAGCAGGAAAATGCAATAAATATTTAACACAGGCTAGCGCACTTGAGTGTGTAGCCTCAACAGGTAAATGCAACAAACAGGACAAACTTTAAAAGTGCAGGTGCAAAAACAACTTTAAACTGTTTAAAACAGTTCAAGAAGCAGAAATACTTGCAGTTTAGCTAGATTGGACAGTCACCCAGGTAGTAGCAGGAAAAAAAGACACTTTTATCAGGTTAGCAGTTGCTCTTTTAGCCTCTCTGCTGCTAGCACCACTCTGCAGGACCATGTGTGTGTGTAGATATATATATATATATATATATATATATATATATATATATATATATATATATATATATATATATATATATATATATATATATATATACACACACCCACACACACACACACACACACACACACACACACACACACACACACACACACACACACACACATGTACCAAAGTCCTTCTTGAAAGAAAAAGGACCTGAGTGAGAAAATTATTGAGGCCAACATGACATGTTATATTTGTCTGTAACCATAGATGCATGGACAGGATAAACCTATGAAGGCTGTTTTCTGAATATGATATTACCTTTATGAGGGGGGGGTATGCTCCGTATTAGTACCAGTGCTTTAGAAGATGGTGTCCCTGATCAGCTGTTACCTGAATGCTGTAGTAGTATACATAAGGACCTCTCCAGTATAGAAACAATATCTGGACACTGAAAAACCTCATCAGCTCAGAATCATAGTTTGACTTTTTATCTGTGCCTGAAGCAAAAAATTAGATGTTTCATATAAGAGAAGTATTGCTATTATCCTATGGATACTAAGACATCACACCATAAATGTTCAGAATCATTCTTCCAGTCTTTTGCTGTCATTTTTTTCTTTCCCATAAGAAATGCAAATGTGCACTCGAAAGTTTTCAGTGTGATATTAGAGGTACTTAGTTTATATAAGTGCCTACACAGATATATGACCATTTTGCCTGTCTTTCAGTAATATCTAAACCATGTTGCACACATACAGACTAAATTTAAATGCTGCATTTAAGAGATTTTTATTCTTACAATGTGCAGAAAGTATCTCAGAAAGATTACTTTCTGCCTGTACTGTCAATAACACCACATACACAAATGCCATAGATATAGCCAACCTGCTGGCAGATAGGTTCAGTGAAAATTCACCCCACTGTCTCCCCCATCTGTAAACCAGGGCATCCACAGCACCTGTCCCCCTCCCCTCATCACTATGGAGCAGGTCCTAAATGGCTTCTCAAAGGTAAAAAATACAGTCTCCATAGGACGCGATAACATCCCTAGCTGTATCCTACATGAACTCAGGCATGAGCTCTCAGCTCTATTAGACAACCTATTCAACCAAAGCCTGAGCACTGGCTTCATCCCAGCTGAATGGAGGACAGCCACTGCCATCCCTCTACACAAAGGTGGAGCATCCACTGACTCAGACAATTGTAGGCCCATCACCCTAACTAGCCTGATCTGCAACGCCATGGAACACATTATCATGGACCTTATAAACAATGACATTGGCAATCTACAAATACTTGACCCCACACAGTTTAGTTTTGTCAGAGGGATATAATGCCTATTAAACTTGGTTGACTTCTTTGAAACAGTCACCAAAGCCGTGGATGAAGGAAGATGGTGCACACCACCTACCTTGACGTAGCCAAAGCCTTTGAAACTATTCCCCACTCAGGCATAATAGATAAACTCTCCCAGCTAGGCATCGACCCATATGTTACCAGATAGGTAGCTAAATGGCGCACTGATAGAGCCCACTCAGTCAAAGTAGGGGAAGTCACCTCCAGTAGTTGACCCGTAACTTGTGGTGTACCCCAAGGATCTGTCTTGGGGCATCTACTGTTTGGGATGTATTTTTCAGAGGTGTGTGCCAAAACCAGTGGTCTGTGGCTGACCAAGTTTGCAGATGACTGCAAGCTGAGCACTGTCTTATATTCCCCTATTGATTTGAACATCCTCCAAGAGAGCCTTACCCAAACTAATGACTGGTGCCAGAAGCATGACTTCAAACTGAATGGCAAGAAATGCATCACTATCTCCTTTGGGGAAAATGCCATCACCACTAATTATCACATTAATAACAAAGTACTACGCATGCAATCAGTCGTGAGGGACTTGGGCACCTAGGTTGATAGCAACCTGACTTTTGACCACCACATTGCCTCTGTTGTACGGAAGGCTTTCTACATGGTCCACCTCATAAATAAGGGTATTTCATCCAGGAACAAGGGGGTCATAACATTCCTCTACTCCTCCCTTATCAGACCCATTATTGAGTACAATGTCCTCTTTGGCATGTACCTTGCCAAGCACATGCAACAGTTGGAGAGACCACAGAGGTTCCCGACCAGGAAAATCCAGGGTCTCAAACAACTATCCTATACAGATAGGCTAAAAGCCCTGTTCCTCTATGCAGTCTCATACAGACTGCTCAGAGTTGACCTCTGTCTGGTATACAAGGCCATTTCAGACCCAGTCTTGATGGAGTTTCTGCATATCCGTAAGACAAACTCCACTCGTGCAAGCCGCACAAAAGGACTTAACCAGGTATGTGACATTAATATAACTTGTTGGCAGGATAGATTTGTGTCTCAGAGACTCCCCTGTCTGTGGAATAGACTTCCTCTCCATGTCAAGTAGAGTACCTCTCTAGCCCTCTTTAAGAGGAACCTGGATGTCTGGATGAGAAACAGAAAATATACCCCTGGGATCCCACCTGTGTCCCTGCTGGACAGGGGAAACAGGTGCTGACATTGAGGGAACATAAGCAAAATTCTTGGTTAGGCTTATAAGGGCCTCCGGGCCAAGCCTAGTATCATCCTATGAACCTATGAACCTAAACAGCCATCACAAGCGTGAATGTGTGTATGTCTTTGTGTCAGGAGGATTATTTGTAAAAGGTGTGTATGTGATGATCAGCTAATGTTTGCCCTGACAGTAGAAAATAACATGAAATTCCTATGAAGAACCTTCAGTAAGTTAGAGCCAAGCCTGCCTTTACTGGTGGTGGACAGGATGTACAGTGTATTTATAGCTATCAATTCTCTAAATGGATACATCAAATACGTAGATATAGACACCTTTTTATTTAGTGCAGTACTCCTTATGAATGTGTACCTCACTTCTCATGTTCAATACTTAATACATAATTGGCTATGTTTGTGTTAATGCTATACATATATGTTGGTCCTGTATAACATTCCTTTACCTCATCAAGTACTATTTGATAAGAACATAACTTTCTTTTGCCAAAAGACCAGAGCTATCACTGTAAAATTTCCTCCTGATCATTCCATCAATGTTTTATCAAGTGATAAAACAAAGAAAATATACTAAAGATAAACACAGTACAGCAAGCAGATTTGAAAATCAAGGCAACTTTCTGCACTGCCATATGTTCTGTCTAGTATTGCATGCTAGAATGATATTCTGTCATACACAAGGACACATTTAATATGGGTCTACTTTTTTTATTGAAAGCTCATCCTTTCCAAAAGAAAAAATATAACCCATTAACGCAAAAGTGCACTTAAATAAAAGTGCACTTTCACAACTACCGGTTCAACGAACTTGTACGATTAAAAAAAAAAGCAAACACTGCAGCATCGCATCACGCTACAGTAGGAATAAGGGAATATACCTGTTTCCCCACTGTCCTGCGAGCTCGGAGTTAGTATATATAAACTGTACGTTAGGACAGGAAGAGCAAATTGGTTTATAGCCTGCTCTTTGTTCCTACATGTCAGAGCGGTTATCAATGTTAACTTTAGTCTTCTATAATACGCCTTACTTTTATTCAAATTTGTTCATGTTTTATTGTTAATCCTTCATCATTTCCCAAATATTTATATACTCCCTTTTGCTCAAGTTCTTTTATATCACATTCATGTCCTCGACTGATATTTTCTCGGTGCAGCAGCTTTCTTGTTTTATAGGTTCATAGGTAGGTACTAGGCTATTGCCCTAGGGCCTATACAAGCCTAGCCAAAAAGATACCCTGGCTTTCACCACCCAAGAAAATTATTTTCCTGTGCCACTATCAAGCAGAACCACAGAAGTGATCCCCGGGGTGATTTCCTATTACCCAGCCAATCATCAAGATTTTTATAGGTTCATAGGTTATAGGTGCACATTTATCAAGAGCAAAAGACATTCTTATATTATCTGAGAAAGTTTTGACCACATGTAGTTGTGCTTTCAGTTCCTCCTCTGATGAAGTATATAGTTTTCAATAATACACAAAAAGAACTTGAGAAGTCTTTATACTTTGTTGTTTTCTGGGAGCCAAATTGTAGCTATGACCTAATCTGTTAAGTAGACAGCTTAATATGTTATGGGTAAGACAAAAGAGCAGCGGTGACAAATAGTCACCCTGGAATATCCCCCTTTGAATTTTTATCCCTGTAATAGTAATTTGTCCTTTATTGTGGCTTAACTGCAAACTAATATGCCACTGTTTTATGGTCACTGTAATGTAACTGATCAGTGTAGGGTGTATCTTATACATTTGTAAGTACTCTTTTATCCATGAATGTGGGATGCTGTCAAATGCTTTTTGTAGGCTATTCATGCCATACTTAGATTCTTCCCTTTTTTTACAGTTATATATTATGACTTTATTTAATAACAAATGATCCTTTGTTCCATATGACTTTCTTTTGTTACCCTTTTGTTCTAGTGACATGATTGAGTTGTCTTCTAAATGACTATAAACTCTGCCGGCATCAATTCCAGTGTAAAGTTTATACAGTGTATAGTTTGCCTTGTTTCCTAATTCTCTATAAAACTTTTTCGGTTAATCAAAAAATTCTTATTTTTTTGCTTTTACTTTATATTTGTCTGCGTATCGTCTAAGTTTTCTGCCTGTGCTGATATCCTTAGTTTATTATTTGCAATAATGTATGATAGATCCTGATCTGTTCTGAAACTGCGTGTTGATTTTATCACATCTTATCTTTTTGAGTATTTTTACTCACCTTTTCTCTCTTCTATACTCTTTAACCGGTGACACTTCTTGTCTTAATTGCTTTATAATCTTCTCTGTTCAATACTTCCATGATGGCATTTGATTTCTCCCCTTCCCTTCCCTTACTGCTCTGTGTTTTTGTAGCAAGACTTTACCTGTTATGAATTTACCTGCACAGCAATGTACCCTATTTACTTCTGTTATATCTCATGAATTACTATGAACAGTCTGGATTCATTATCAAACTTCTAACATTTGGGGTTTTGACTTTCTGTAGTCTGTTTCTTTCATTGATCTTAATATGTCTATTCATCTCTATTAAATCAAGAAACTTATTCCATTTTCTTCTAAACTGAGGGTACATTATTTGTTGTTCACTTCCTGTGGGCATTCTACAGAAAGTTCCAAAGCACTGACCTATCACTCCTCAACATTGACTGTGTCAGAGTTGCCACAGTTTCCTGTTCCTTCCCTTGCTGTGCAACTCCAACTGAACTTTTATACTGTTTTCCTACTGATGGCTCCAAAGTATGTTCATATGGCAACTGATCAGATGTTTCCTGCTTCACTGGTTTCTCCCTAAGTTGGCGATTCATTATTCTTTCCTGTTGTGGTGTTATCAGAATTAGATTTTTTTTCTGCACTAAATCCTTCACTTCACAGGTAATCCATAACTTCAGTTTCTATTTTGATAAGATCTCCATTACTAATCCTTCTTTCTACTTTACCCCTTTGTTTTCTTATTTTTGTATTGTAAAAATTTCCATAATTGGATGCCTTTGCCTGTATTTCTCTTCAAATATCTTTGGGGCTGCTTTTTTTGTATTGACTAATTTGGCTTTCTCCTTTGCATAAATATTGCACCATATCAAATCTATCTTTCTTTCCCATGTCTGTATTTTTTTATAACTTCCAAAAATCTCTAGATTTTGTTTTTTATATTTTTGTACTTCCTCACTTGTTTCTTTTTGTCCAAGTCCCCTTCAATAAACATATCACACCGAATGACATTTGACGACGTTTGTTAAAACCACCATAAACATGATTGTTAACCAATATTCATTAATTTCAACCAAAACAATCTAGGTGAAGATCACATCCATGTAACATTAACATAGGACAGCGTGACCCCGCTCATCCTGATCAGTAAGCCATACCTCCACTCGCTTACTAATGAAGCAGCATACCGCCACTCACTTCAGTTACCATTTATTGAATTACACCTCCAGCCAAATAAGCAGCTTACCTCCGCTTGCTTATTTACTCATTAAGCAGTGCTCACTTTCCTTTCCAAACTTACTGAACATCAAACACCAGAGGGGGAGCAGAAGAGGGCAAGCCTGCCCCTCTTCTCCACCCACCAGCTTGACCAGGCTGTTCCCCCTCTCCCTCCGACCAAACTTTCAGCAACCTAAGCACCATTAAGGCATTAGGCCAAACATCACTCAGTGTACCCCATCCTCTCTAACCAAGCTGGAACTGAGCCATCACCTCCTAAAACCCTACCACATAACTAACGAATATAGCCAGTTGCCTAAATAGCTGAAAGCAAACCACTGATCTCTCTCCTATACTAAAGTGACAACCATCACCTCATAACCTAGCATAACCACTGAGCATGAGCTAAATAATCCTTACTCAATGGCCAGTAGAAACCTTGCAATGATTCCAAGGGCATTACAGGCCAACTGGACAACCAAACATTAAACCCTCTGCCACTTAAAATCACGCAAAGGCAATTGCCTCCATAATGCCATGTTGCAATTCCATTTTACTGCCTACTGAATATGATAACCAAATGAGATCTCTTCACTTGAAACCACACAGAGGCAACTGCATACCATCACATCAAATTGCTGCCCCATTTAACTACACAATGAATATAATAACCACATGAAACCACACAGAGGCAACTGCAACTACATGAACTCTCTGTTCAAAATTCCATTCAATAGCAATTATGCCAACACTCCAAATACCCATTATAAGCAATAAGACAAACCACCATCATGGCTTTTTATCATGGCTTTTTATCAGTATGACCCCAAATACACCACAAACAGTAAACCCAAGCCAGGCCACCAAAACACCAACTCCAAAGCCATCAGAACAAGGCAAGCCAAGCTGCCTGCTTTCTTGCTTAACTGCATCCCTTTGTCACCCAAAAAATATGAAATGAGTTGTAATTAGTATGATCTGTTAGCACTGCCACCTGTGCAACTGTTGTATCGCAGCAACATCCTCCTTTACCAAATGAACTGCCTTACTTTGCTCCCATTCTTGACTAATAACACTTTCACTCTGAACTCCTTCTAACAGACCACTGTACGACACATTAAACCAATCTAGCAATGCCCTACCATATACTTTACTTATAAGAGGAGCCCCAACTCCTGCACCAAGCTTTAAACCTTAATGCAACCTGACTCACCTCATCAAACATGACCCATGCAACTGTCCCATGAACCCTAATCCCAAACAACTCCCCTAACTTATTCCCGATTAAGACACCTAATATCCAACATCCCCATTATCCTTCCTTCCTGTCATCCAACAAGCCACAAACCACCCCCCAGATTAGGCCCACACAAAACAGACCCTCCTCCACAAAACACCCCACCTTGCTCACCAGCCTGAGCCAATTTGCTCAAACCAGCCCACTAATCTCCTACCCCTGGTGACAGCAACACAATTTGACCAAAATAACACCACCCTTACTGTAAACTTTACTTGTAAACCAGCCCTATGATCCTACCACAGGCAGTTGCCACACAAATGTAACCAACCTAGCAATGGCTACACAAATGGCCACAAACCAACTCCTTGTATTATGCCCCCGCCCTGACACCTCTTATCATATTTTGTAAACAAGTGCAAATCCCCATTAACAACCTTAACCATGTACTCAAAGACCATCACCTAAAATGCACCAAAAGGCAATACAATGGTAAAACAGTACACCAACTTACAAACCCTTCCCCAAAATGACCAGAGTAAACTGGCCGATATGTAACTCCAGTAGTCCAGGATGCTAAACAACCTTAATGTACTGCTTGTCCTTAACTTTCCCTACAAGCTTACCGCCAATGTGTAACCTTTGCATTTGGGAAGAAAATAAATAGCAAACATGTGCAAGAAATCCTAAGACAATGCCTTGCTCAAACCTTCTAACTTCTGTATAGCCACAAGGCACACAGTTCCTCACATACCCCCAGACACCTGCAGCCTAGAATGCTCCATCACACCTTACCTACTCTTCAGTGATAGATATACTGACCCACCTCCTAACATCCCAATGTATGGGATAGATAGTACACATAATGCTCAGTCTAAAAACTATAACCTGATAGGAGACATTAGTAGCATCTGCTTGAAGACAGATATGTCCCCTAACAAGTCCCCTTCCTTTGGAAGAAACTCACTTAATACCAAACAGACCACCTCATTGGCCCTCAACACAATTCAACAGCTGGATGGGTAGCCATAAATGTGCCACATTGGTTCCACCCAGCTCTCAGACAAGGGCAGCAGATGCTGCACGTGGAAATAGGGGTTGAACTTTGCTACACTGCCTTAACTAGCCTGCACTGGCTCTAGAACCATTAGCCTTACTATGATCCTATAATTTCCTTCACTCTCCATAAACAACCCCCAACACCATTTACCCTGCCCCTAACCTACTTCCTCCTCACTTGGCCCAATGCTACCCCAGACAGCAGTAACTCTGATGTGCCTTACTGAAACTGAATAAAATGGGATTACCTGTGACCTCACTGTATGGCACTCTGGCCACCAGAGCATCCATCCCAGCAAATTTTGTTACATTTCATCTCCGCCTCCTTCAGATCATTGACCATTGCTCACTCTGCACACTGTCCTCTGACATTGTCGGGCACCACTCTGGCAACCAGGACATCCACCGCAACCTCCATCACCTTTCAGGTCCGCTTTCATCCAGCTAAAACTGAGGCCCACTCTGTGCCTTCCCACCTAGAAAAGAAAGAAAAACCTTAAATTCTCAACACACATATAACCAAGATTACTTAACAACAACAATAAACACTGTCAGAAGCCTACCCTGTTCATCAACTGCCCAGCTGCTGCGATTGCCCACAGGCTCCATCCCCAAGAGAATGGAACCTTGGTAATTTCCCCCTTTGAGTTGCTGGCTCTACAGGTGCCCTTAATGCAAACTACCCAGCAATGATAATTATAAAGCCACCAGTGTGCCACAATACAGTGTTCCACCCTTTACCCAGCTTTACTACACCGCAAGCAACAGGGTCCTGATCCTGGATATGAAGGAAAGACAATCAGGTAAGGAAAATTAAACCCATCCATACTTCTACAGCAGATTATGGAGCCTCGATGGCATCTATGTTAAAGAGGAGGCATTAACTGACATAATCCCCCCCCCCAAAGCATTACCAGATTTGAGTAATAGTGGGAAGCGTACACATAATAGCCACATTTTGTTTTATAATAAATATTGCTCTCAGAATCCTAGGAAGTTGCCAGAAATCCAGTGTTGCAATCAGTGTAGCATAAGCCTGAATTGTCTGAACAGTGGAAAGTCTGAAAAAAAAACTGAAATGTCTGACATTTTAACTTTGAGATTTAATGATTTGCCATAACTTGCCAACTAACCACAATTCATGACAAATGGATCAAAATGAGGTCCAACTTGGACCTTCTGTGCATACCCCACATTCTTAGAAGTGAATACACTGCCATAACTAGCCAACTACAAAATTAGTGCAGCAAACAACACGCCATTTCCTTAACCCAGTTATCCAAACTGCCCAACTTTAGACATTCAAAAATCTGTACCTAGGTATGGTTACCAGCACTTCTTCCCTATCGTCCCCCAACCATCAGCACAGGCACATTTCCCTCAGTCAGAGCTCCAAACTCAGTTGTATCTTAATACTAGGAACATGCCAGCATATATAGTGATCATATGACCTTCCCAGCTGAAGTTGAGAGTAAACTGTTATCGTGAGAATTTTGCCCATGCCACTCCACATTATGAGGGCTGGTGTTCTCATAGCCAAGGCCGAAACTGCAATGCCTGCCAGTTATAACAGATTGTCCAGTATATTGCCAGATAACCAAGGTGTTATGAAAAGGGGGCAAAATATGAGACAAACAGCTGGGCATCCTGCACTTACCTCATAACCTCTTAGAGTGGAAAAAAAATTTAGAATATCCAAACTGAAGTTTTTAGGGGTTGCAATCTGTGAAATCATAGAATAACTTGGCATACAAAATCATTGTGAACCATGTCAAATATTTATTTATTTTTATTTTACATTTGTTTACCGGGCTAGTCCAACTGGATACATGTCCATTTTCAGTGGAGGCCCGGGGAGAAAAGCTCCTCTACATTCTACTAAAACAAGTTGAAAAGAACACCAAATGCAGAAATACAAAATTATACAATACTTTAGAAACATACAATAAACCTGCTGCAAGTTATAATTGCATTAGAGCTCAATATGAGGCTTAGCAGGGAACACTTATTCAAATAAACAGTTAGGATACTCTATTTCAGCATTAAAAGGAGTTTAAAAAATATAGATATATTTCTATTTAAAGAAAGAGTCACAGGGACACTTATGAAGAGGAAAATGTAGTGAGCAGGAATTGAGAGAAAGAAGTAAGGGGAAGAAAGAAGTAGATGGCAAGAAGGAAAAAAGATTAATCAGGGTTGTTACAAGATCATAGCCAGTGATTGGAAAGGAAAAGTTTTAGTTTAGCTTTAAATAGTGGGAGTGAAGTTATGGTAGTGAGGTCTTGAGGTAGTTGGTTCCATATTTTGCCAACTGAGTTGGAGAGTATGGAGTAATTGGATCAACATAGTAATAACACATGCTGCCTTCTCTCATCGTTAGTGTAGTACAAAACTATTGTCATTTTATAACTGTAGTGTGATGAAATCATATTTACCTATGAAAACCGTGCTCTCTCTCTTGTCATCTTTCATATATCTAACATCACGGTTACATACTTTGTCAAAAACTGACCTTTTAATGTCCTTTCAGTGGTAGAAATTTTTCTTTAAGGATTATTTAACTGGCCAGCTAAATTACATGCTCATATTATTCACACATGCCCATTGAGCCCTTTAAAAAGATAACTGGTTCCTCCCCTTGCACCTTTTTTTTTGATATACAAATGTAGTCCAAGAACTGGCCCAAATGCAACCTCCCGTGAACCTTCCACAAGAAAGCAAAATCTGAGGAAAACCAAGAGTAACGAGGGATAAGAGATCCACGTACCACCAAAACCTGACATAAATGAGGAGCAATTAATGGCTGAAAAACCCAACTGATTGACTGGACCAAAATTGTGAAACCAAATTCTATCAGCTACACCAAGCACCAGATTCTGAACATCTCCCTCTCCCCTTACACTGCCGTTATGGCCTCATGTATATGAGCAGCACCTGCCAATCAAGGTACCTCCAACCTTCTGGCTGTAATGGTCCCCCCCTTTATAGCAATGCCCATAACCCGCTGAATGTGGGTGCTCCACAGCCCCTGAAAAGACCCAGAGCCCAAGAAAGGACTTAGCAACAGCTGCCAGCCATGCGCAAATAGTCACCAGTTTAGAGCAGACCTAACGAGCACTTTATTATTATTAAAATTGACCTGTTTAGTGACACTATTAGGAATGGACCACTGGTTAAAGTACCCCAATGTTGCATGCCTCAAAACAGGGAGACTATATGTGCTATATGGGGGAAGATTGAAACTCTGTCTTAGGGAGAGTTCTCCTTCCTCAGAGGTACAAGCAATTTTACCATTAGTACATGCGGTCACAACTTTGGAAGATACAGCACCTCATGTCATGTTGGTACAGGGTGAGCTTGCCTACATTCCAAGAAATACTTGGAATGTGTAACAATACAGCACACATTCTACAATGCATGTGCTGTGACAGTCATTTCTGTACCTCATCCAGAGCCCGCTGAAACAATTCACCACTACGGGGAACCGTTAGCCAAATAACCTGAGAAATTACATCAACCCAGCAATGGTAGCCTCCATCAGTAAATAAACAAAATTGTAACAGACCTTAACCTGGGAAGACCCTTCCCCCATGAATAACTTACATCATAAATAAATAAATAAAATAAATATCCATGGTAGAATACCCCCACCAATGAATACCAAACCCCAGTCAAGAACATGGAACAGAGCTCCTCACCAAGGAATGAGCTAAACCCCCCCCACCAATGATAGTGCTAATGACACGCAAGATCTTTACTAGACCTACCATTTCTTCTCTTTTATATATGCATATTGATTGAAGAAGAAAAAAAAAGCATCCCTAAAATGACAAACAGCATCTCGATTACCACCCTACAACACCAGCCCTCAACCAGCCATGTTAGTAACATAACTCTAACCCTTAGGATGTTTACTGAAGTGACCCCCCCCCCTCCTCCAATAGTCCCTAACCATAAATCCTTCAACCGGACCAGCCAATCACTCTGCCAGCTAACCATTCACATACAAGGATACTGTGTGAAAAACAAATGAAACAAGCACATCCCCAAATCTTTACTAACTACCATTACCTACCTCTGCCATGCCACAAGGCCTACCTGACCACAGCAGCAGTACCTACAGTCATCTCAGACATAAACCTGCCTGTAGCAAGTTCACACCAAAATGTGACTCCTACTCCCATTACACTTGCCTAAAACCCTTTAAGCCCCTCCCTACTCTTACCTCATTCCCTCCCAATCATCCCTCATTCCTGCTTAACCCGATCATCCCCCCATCCTCTTATTTCTTGCCACTCTATATATCTAGACCCACTTGAAGATGTCCCTGGACAAATCGGTCTGTTCCAAACTTCATTTATGTAATGTTTTCATGAATCTGTTGTATTGATGAACACAAATTTACATTTGAAGCTTTTGACAGTTTTTCTTGCACAAGTATTTTTCTTTCCTCTAATTTCTTTCTTAACCTTTTTGTATATCTTCTGCTTATAATTCTGGGCTTCTTGCATAATAATAATAATAATAATACATAATTTCTTTCTTATCCTCAGTAGTCCACTCATCATTTTTATGGCTCTTTTTTGCGCTATCAGGTTTTGTGAATTTCGTGACTGCTACTTCCTTCTACAACGTGGGGGGGGGGGTGTCCTCCTCCTGAGCCCAGCCTAACCCCATTGTAGGAATGTTTCTGTGTCGTGAGGATTCAACACTGTCATTTTTCCAGTCCTGGCACCAGTGTGCCTGTCATGACTGGGCCCTTTTTTATCCTGTGACTTGTGCACCCAGCTGCCTTTTTTTTAACCTACTTCTGTCCGTGATGTATGCTGTATAGATTACAATCTATATATCAGTATCACCTTGGTGAGATTTTGTGAAAAACAGGGTCCACCTCATGAAGATACCCACCAAGAATTGAGGATGAACTCAGTTCCAGCAATACTACTTTCCTTTGTTTGCTGATTTTATCATCTCTCCATTCAGCTCCCTCAGAATGCAATATTAAAAAAAGATACAAATGCAGTCTGTAAAGGGAAGCTTAAAATGCATGCATTGAACACATGAACTACCAAAACATACACTATCAGCATTGTGCCCAAACAACATATGTCATACTCTCATGTCATTCACCCATACGTGTATATACATAGATCAACACATACATACATACAGATTCTAAGAACAAGTATATTACACTGAATTTGCAATGTTTTTCATGCATGTTGATGGCCGTCATATATTACCACAGCATCAAATACATACATACATTGTAAGTGCGTGACTAATAGCTTTTCATAAAATAGTACATAGGAGAACCTGATTGTGGACAGGTACACAAGTTTTAACTGAGATGATATGTACACATGTTTGTTAGACCGTTATTTGGCTAGAATAACTTCAAAGGGTACATAGATACAACTCAGTAGTTGTGACTCCTTGAAGTTCAGTCACTAAATTAATTTTTTATTTGGTATATGTCTATTTGTAGGAGCCTTTTTGCACTTTACTATTAATGGACTTCATTCTCATTAGATGTTATGGGATTATTAATTGATATGGTCCAGGAGGTTATCTCAGGAGTGAAACCTTTTCAGTTCATTAGCAAAATCTCCAACACTCCACAGCTGATTGTAGAACACAGTACTATAACAAAGGTGAGGTAAACAGGAAACATGCCCCAGGTTCCAATTTGTAGAGGGCACTGAATGTTAAAAAAAAAAAAAGTAAAAACTTTGTTTTGTATCATGTCCATTTATTTTCCATGCATTAAGACCTATTTTTCTTAATTTTATTAATTTTTATGAAAAGCAGAGATGAACATCAAACCAAACAAAGCATTAAATGTAATGTTATCAACATACATCATGATATACAGTTGTGAAAATAATTCATCTTCAAATTCAGATTTACTTATGTGCGTGTTGTCTAAGGTCTATTAAATCATAAAACATTAAACAAATGGAATTAAATTGGACAATCATAAAAACAAAGATAAGGCTAACCCTCATATAAAAGAACAAAAAGCTAGGTTTTAAGTGAGTTTTTGAAACTCAATGCATCGAGATCTTCCTAAGCCACTCAGGCAAGAGATTCCAAATACAAGGACCCTAATGTGCAATGGAAAATTCCTCTGATGAATCTAGCTGAAACTTTGGACCCTTATGTAATTCATGGTTGGAGGAAGGAAGAATTCAAACAAACAGCATCTTAACAACATACAAGCAATATTCAGAAAAGTTTCCATATAACTATTTACTTCTATTGAATTATTTTGAAGGTAACAGTTACTTGGGTGGCCATACATAGGTTCATAGGTGTTTACTAGGTTAATGACCACAAGAGCCTTTTTAAGCCTAGCCATGCATCTCAAATCTCTGACAAGTTCTGATAACCTTGATAAGTGTAAGAAGGGGATGGGAGATGAAACATTTACAAGCAGGGGCCTGGGAGATGAAACATTCACAGGTTTTCTGTGTCCATTAGAGACATAGTTGCTAAAGCAGGGATGAACTTCCTGTTCCCCATCCAATTGTCCAAGCTGTACTTGAATTTAGTTAGGGAGGAACCCTGCTTTACATTGACGGGAACCTTGTTCCATCGATGGTGTAGTCTCTGGGATACATACTTGTCTCTCCTGCAGGTCCTATTATATCATAGGCAAGGTTTAAGTCTTTAGAATGGGTAATTCTGGTGTTGCTTATTTTGTGGATATGCAGGAGGTCCATCAGAGTGGGATCTGACAATGCCCTGTATGCCAGGCATAGATCTCCCATCAAATGCCTGCAGGAGACAGAATACAGGGATATGGCCTTGAAGCAGTCTGCATAGGACATATTGCTTAAGCCCTGTATACTTTTATTGTATACTTTTAGTGAGGAACCTCTGTGGACATTCCAGTTGCTGGATATGCCTGGTTAGGTACATACCAAAGGGGACATTATACTCAATGATAGGTCTGATGAATGCTGAATACAGTGGAACAATGACTTCCTTGGACTTCGATGCCATGCCTTTGTTTATAAATTGCGCAACATGGAATGATTTCCTCACTACTGTAGACACGTGATGGTCAAATACTAGATTACTATCTATGTGTGTCCCTACGTCCATGACTACTGGGTCAACTCTAAGGGATGTGTTGTCATTATGACAGTTACCAGGAGTGGATGACTTCCCAAAGAATACAGTTATGCATTTCATGGCATTAATTTTAGTCCATGGCTTTGACATCAGTTGTTTGTCTGTGTCAGCCCCTCCTGGAGAACATTTATGTCAGTGTGGGACTAATTTGTGATAATCTGCAAATTTAGTCAGCCAGAGAACACTGACATTGGTCTTGACTTCAGAGATGTAGATGCCAAAAAGGAGCAGTCCAAGGACTGATCCCTGAGGGAATCCATTTGTGACTGGCCTCTTTGTAGAGGAGGACTCCCCAATTCTAACTTCCTGGCTCCCGTCTGTGAGGCAGTTGGCTATCTACCTGGTGACATATGAGTTTGTACCTAAGCTCTTGAGTTTGTCAACAATGCCCAAGTGGGTTATTGTATCAAATGTCTTGACCAGGTCAAGGTAGGCAATGTGAACCATTTTCCCTTATCCATTGCTTTGATTACTTTCTTAAAGAAATCTACCAGGATGAGTAGGCATGATCTGCCCTTGGCGAAACCAAACTGGGTTGGGTCCAGTGTCTGGAGGTTTACTATATCTGTATTGATCACTTCCATGATGATTCTTTTTATGGCTTTACATATAAGACTAGTGGGACTTATGTTACTATATTTTCTCACAGTGGAAAATAAAGTGACCACTGCCTGAAGCACTACCTTTTCAATGACAATTCCAAGCAAGTCACATAAGAAAACAACCATACAAATGTTTTTATATAATGACATGCTACTCAGAATGTGCAATAAAAGGATTCTGGAATGCAAATAGCGTCAGTGGTGCAACAGGTAGCACACTTGCCTTTGACACTAGAAGACCCATAAACTGCGGGTTCTATTCCCACTCCAGGTGATTGGACTGCTGATACTGCATTGCAGCATTGGAGGATGTTGCACTCCTGACTGTATCATCATTCAGATGAAATGTTAAACCTAGGCCCCATGTGCTTGAGTTGGTTGTAGCTCAGGATGGTGTAAAATATCCAACCACACCTAAGGAAAGGAACAGGGCAAATTCCCTGATGCCTTGGCTAAATTTCCCCAAGTGGTAAAAGTACCACCTCAGGTCTCCCCTAAAAAGAAGTTACCAGCCTAATGGCACTACCTAAATCAAATGAGGATGGATGGCTAAGTAAATAAGATATTTAGCTGTTATACATTTCAATAGGCTTTGTTAAGTCTCCCATGGACAGTGGTCACATAAAAGATAACTTGATCTTGCCAAGTATGTTATACTGCGCAATATGCTAACATAATTAACCTCCTAAATGTGCTTCAAATTGATTCTTATGTAGTTAGGTGAATAACAAATTTGTTGAGGGCAGAACCCACATTGTGAAGGTAAAGAGAGCATGAAGGTAACCAATGGACTCTTGCAGGGACCTCTACTATTTGGCATATACTTATTTATTTCCAATTCAAAAATGGAGATCTCTGGTTAACTAAGTCTGTGGATGATTGTAAAGTGGATGTCATCCTTAAGTCTCCTTTTGGCATGCAGATGTTACAACTTGAACTTTACCTACTACATAGAACATGGGCTAAGACTAAGTGCTAAAAGGAGCAACATTGTCACATTTGGTAAACAATCCCTCAACCCATCGTACAGTATAGACAACACCCCACTCTAAAACAAAGATGTGAGAGATATGGGAACATGGATAAAGAATTCCTTCTCCTTTGATCATGTTGCAACACTGTTCAGAGTTGATTGCAAAGGGTACATTCTCTAGAGCCAAAGAACTCTTTACCCTTCTATATACTGTGCTGATCAGGCTCATCATAGAATACAATGCCCCCTTTGCAATGTATCTTACTATATATATATTAGGCAGTAGAAGAGACCACAGAGTTTCAAAAAAAAGTCTTAGCCCTAAAGGATCTGAACTACCAAGAGAAGCAGGTCTATATCACGTAGTCAAAGTATGACAACTTCAAATGTGATATGGTCGATACCATAAGTTCGAAGATGTCATACTTCGATTGAAAAAAAAAAAAAAAAAACACAAAAAGAACGTACCTGAGGGTTGTAAGCAGGGGAGCAAGCCACCATTCACTCCCCGTTCTTTAAATATACCAACTCCGAGGTCGCGCTACAGTGAAGTAAAGGAAATTTTCCCTTTACTGCACTGTAACGTGAACTCAGAGTTGGTATATTTATAGAGCGGGGGGTTGGGGGGTGCAGGGGGGCTTGCCCCCTGCATACAACCTTTTATTTTGTTTTCCCTTTTTGTTTTATTTTTTTACACAGTTGAAGTTCTGTAACTTCGGACATATGTGTTCGTACATATGGTAGTCGAAGTTACAGAACTTCGACTATGTGATATAGACCCGGAGAAGCTGGAGGCTATATGCCTATATTCAGCATCTTATAGTCTCCTTAATAGCAGTATGTGTCTTGCTTTTCAGGCTATTAGTGAGCCAGCAGTCCAAGACCGCTTGTATCTCCACAAACCAGAGATCTGAATTTGCTTCAGCAAATAAAGACATCATGGTGAAGAGGCAGATTCATCACACAATGGCTACATTCTCTGGAACAAACTTTCACTCCAGATCAAGCAAAGTGACACACTATCTTCCTTTAAAAAGGAATTGAACAATCAGATTAGTATTTATAAATTGACTTCCAGCAAGACTGGCCTATTGCTTCCTGAAAAAAGCAAGCTGGAGTCTAGAGTGGGCACTGGCAAGGTGTAAATGGCCACATGGGCTAGTTGCCTTGTATTTTCTATGATTACATGATTCAATGATTCAGTCTGGATAAACTGAAATTCCATTTACCATGCAAATGATATTCTTTCCAATTTGCCAGTCAGATGGCAATGTCTAATTTAACTTTCTATTGCATAGTCAAAAACAGATTTTGTTATGAAAGTCAGTATCCATTTCACCATTACTTCCTCTTCCTTCCAGCCATCATTGCTTTCTCCTACTCCTAGACTAAACAAATTTCAGATTCTTTTAACTGGTTTGGAGAAGTTGAGTTGGGGTACCCTATTCCTATTGACTAGCATGTCAAAAGAAATATATATATGTGTGTGTGTGTGCGTGTGTGTATGAGTGTGTGTGTGTGTGTATAAATTTGTACTCATGAGACTATTCTATTACAGAACCCTCTTTTTAAGACTGCAAAAAGAAAAATCCATTCCACCAACTTAAACACATTCTTTATATAAAAATGTGCTGTCCCTGCCTCTTAACCTGAGTTATGTTTAGACTTAACTGAATAATGTCTACAAATTACCTATAGTTTGATAATCTTTCATGAAACCCTTTCTAACACATATCAGTAGGTTAAGGTGGTTTGTCAGTTTGCAGTTTTCCACTTGAATCTCATCCAATACAATGGGGTTATCCAGCCTGGCACTGTCCTCACTGACATCTAGTAGAGCTATATTTTCTAGATTTATCTTATGCTTGTAAAGTTCCATATAATAGTCATAAAAGCTTTCTCTTACTAAGCCATGTTGGGTTATCTAACTTCAGATCTTGTTCCCAACTTTTCCTACAGCCTGTTCTTTCTTCATCTCATTAAAAGCCTGTGCATTGCACTTTGTTGAACACTCTCACATTTAACCCTGATGTCTCTTGAATCCTGCTCCTCCCATTCTACTTCCTATATCCTTGGTCCTTCTACAAGGCAAGATCCTTTATCTTATTCTTTTAAACATTAATTTGATCTTGTGCATTCTCTGCACCCTCCCTATATTAGGCATGACTGTAGCTTTAGCACATAATGTGGTCTTTATGCTTGCCATTATACTAACAGGAGACAGGCTCTAGTTTGTTCTCCTATACCATCTGGGAAATCATCCCCTTCAGTTGTATGTTCTGTGAGGGCACTATCCATCTACTTGTGTGCCAATTTCCAATTAGGTCTGAACCACTCTCTTACTCCAGGTTAAGCTCCAGGTTCACTGTTGTGTGATGTAACTGTCTCTTATTTCCACATCTCTGCTCTAGTCCCTTTTCATACTATTAATAAGAAACAAATCTAGTTTGCTAGCATATTGATCCACATCTCTGATAAAAGTACATTGGGGTGCATCTCATTAAACCTCTTTCCATATCTGCTTAGTAAATAGTCTGCACATATCTAAGTTTATTGCAATGTTGAAATCTTCAGCTGCAATTTAAATATATCCCAGTGCTCTCGTAGTTTGCTTTGTGTCAAAATAATGCTAATAACATGAGAAGAAGCAGGAAAAATCATTAGGAACATTCAGATTTCCTAGCAAGAGATTCTTTTCCTCACATCCTTCCTTCCTGACTCCTCCTGACCTCCCGCATGAATGATCACTCTTAGTGTGTGGCCTGGTTTCATTTCCGATAACTATAGGAATACTTCCAGGGCTCATGTTTTAGAAGAACATGGCCTGCATCACTGAGCATTGATATGCATGTGTAATACTATGGCAATATCAGCATTATCATATGTCAACTCTTTCTATGTCCACCTTCTGCCTTATCAATGTTCACTGGCACAGATAGCAAGGTTTGTGCATTGATGCTATACCAGGCATCTGTCTTAGCCCTTTAACTTATTCACTCTGCCATTATGGATTAGTATTGCTCTACAATATCTGCCTATAAATCTGTGCAGAGTGTAGCAGCTTGCTCTGTCGTTAACTAAAGATTTATATGCATATATTGAGTATTGTGTTGCTCTGGGAGTCCTAACATTTGATGAAATGTAGCAAATAATACTTATTGTCTTGATCCCAGTTCCTTGAACATTCAAGTCACAAAACTGTGTACTTATAACTGTGTACTTATAATTGACCTGTTTTTTTCATGTTTGTTTTACCTGTGTCATAACTACTTTACTATATGTTAATTGTGGAGCTTTTCTCCCAGGGCATCCACTGAAAATGGACCTGGTCCAGTTGGATTTTTCCCAGTTAACAAATGTAAAATAAATAAAATAAATAAAACTATACTCAAAAATAAGATCCGAGGCAGCTCCTTTAAATTATTGAGTGAGGTCTAATAAGCCACCCCATCAGCATCCGAATCTTTATACATTTCTTACTGCAAGCAATGTGTAAGAGTTTAGGGTGATAACCATTGAAAACAACATCCTATGTATCGGACTTTTCTCCAATCAGCCTTCACGTAGCACTTTCACTGGTGGCATACTATAGCATAATCTTTTCAAATTTTTGAATGGTCAGAGGGTCACGTGCGGTAATGAACCTGATAATATGAATAAAGTAGACTGCAGCTTCATAGGAAACAGCAATTTAGCCACCAACTCTAGCCACCCTAGAGTGCTTTCAATGGGACTGGTTATAGCCTAACTTTTACCTGGCAAGTTCTCCTAACTAGCATCGTATTTTCACAAAATACTTCAATGGGGCACAAAGCTTAATAAAATATTCTGGTCAGTTATTAATGCATTTTGTCAGGGCAATACCATACAAAGCTCAGTGAAATAAAAATTAGAATAAACATTTCAAAATCCATGACAAATACTTTGAAATAATACAGAGGATTATGCGAGTGGTGACCAATCTTTTATGTGTTCAAGACATGGATACCAAGAAATTCACCTCTCGAATCAGGTGCTGAGAACACATAATAAAGGATTATGAACTAAGACACAATCATAATCCCCCAGATTCACGAAACCTCCATGTAAGACTAAATAAGTCTTACTCAGAAACTGCAGTTGAATGGTCTGACGTCAGCGTGCCATGCATATTCATGAGGGCATGCTGACTCCACTCCAAGTCTAACATGGACCGTGCAGGAAGGCAGGGGGCGTGTCTGACTGCCGAGCAGACCTAAGGTCCACGCCCCTGCAAGTGTCTGAATTGTGAAATGTCAACACACATGAGCGAGTCTGCTCAAATGTCAACATACCCAACACTACACTCCCTCACATTGTAAACCCCCAGTAGAGTTATAAAATGTATAATATATATTTTTTTCCTAATTCCCGATATAGCTGCCCATATTTGCGCGTGTTTGCGTGTTTATGCAAATGCATCCAAATAGCAATAGCGTAGTGGTAGAGCCTTCGCACAAAGAGGAGGCATTCACAGTTTGAGTCCCACCACTCCCCTTTCAATGTTATGTTTAAAATTAGCATATGAAATAATTCCTGACATATATATGACTAAAATATTACTAAAAAGCATTGAAATGGCCTATGTATCAGTGAACAAAATGTATATATAGAAATGTAAGAAGGATCTTGACATATAAATGCCCATAGCTAAGCAGCGCTTTACCCAGCGCAATTTAGTTGCCCACAGCTAAGCAGCGCTTTACCCAGCGCAATCTAGTTTCCCACAGCTAAGCAGCGCTTTACCCAGCACAATAAGTTTGCGCGGGGCTGCGTATCGTGCTAATCAGTGCACCTTAGGGCAACATGGAGCAACGTCGGGCAACGTGGAGCAACGTGGAGCAATGTTGAGCAAAGTTGCCTAAACACAGCTACACCCCCCTAGCCTGTCTGGACAGTAGTAAAATAAAATGCAATAATAAGTTTTGAACCCGGGACATTGTGCACTATAATCAAAGTACTGAACCACTAAGCCATGACAGCTTAGGATAAACATCCACTGTTAACATACATATACTTATAAATGTTAGATTAACCATTGCTAAGCAGGTCTGCAGTCAGCTGAGAATTTTCAAAAACGGCCAATCACAAAAAAGTGTGGGAAATGCGGCATATTTAAGCTCCATAGATGGGAATACTTGCCATAACTGATTGTAGCTCCCATCTGCAGTTAGAATGTCTGGTGCTGGAGAGGGTACTCACTTTTGAGCACAACGCTGGGGCATGGAGGAGTCAAAATACATGGTTTGGCTCCTAGTCCATCATCATGAGTCTCGAATCCTGCAGAGCCAGTTCCAAGAGATGGAGTATAAGGCAGAGGCTTGAAACCGGTTGGCTCATGAACTCACCAGTGCCACAGGCATCCCTCGGACTGGTGAGCAGGTCCGTCACCACCATGCAGACCTGAAGAGACGGAAGCAAGACCTACTGAACCAATGCATCCAGGAGGCCTGTCATATGCAAGATGCCCCACTACTGAGTAGGTAGCCATGGAATGCAGTATGTAAGACATGCTAATATAGTCTAAATAATGGATAGGTATGTCTCAATATCCTTTCATTTACTTCACAGCTGCAAGTGTCTGTGCTGCGAATCAGCAAGCCTATACAGATAGGCTGCTTAGGCTGCATCACCAGGCAGGTTAGTAATTATTCTGCATGTATTGTTATATAATATATGTGAGAGAGCATGAAAAAAGTGTTGTAGCCCAATAATACAGCTATAAAATGTCCTCACTAAATTCTCTGCATATACTGTTATATAACATAAGTCAGAGAGCCAGAAATAGAGTGTAGTAACCCATTAATAAAGGTAAAATAAGTCTGGAATACTATCTCTGCATGTACTGTCATATAAAATAAGTGAGTGAGCCTGAAAAAGAGTGTTGTAACCTATCAATAAAGGTATAATATGTCCTGAATAGATCTTCCGTATGCACTGTAATATCAAATAAAGGAGACAGCCTGTAGAAAAGAGTGTTTAATGTAATTAATAAAGGTATAATACTTGGAGTGTGTCTGTGTCACTTACTTTGAAATGTTGTTGTACCCTTGCATTAAATAAATAGTACTGTTGTATAAAGTGCTGCCAACCCACAGTTGTGCAGTCCCATATAAAGTGTATGAAGGAAGTGCCAGTAGCTGTGAAGCATATAACAGTCCTCAACAGTTGGTAAATGGCTGTCATGCATATGTTAATCTGGCACACGAGTAGCTTGTCAAGGTGTTCCCCAGAAATGTGAGTGTGCTACATAAAATGTAGGGTTCTGTAGAAATTTAACTGAAAATGTCACGTGAGCACATCCAGATATGTAGATACATAAATATAAAAATAAAATATAAATATGTAGCAGTAACATCTGCATCTTGGACAGTTAGTATGTTAGATATAGGTCAGGTATATAATGAACTAGCCAAACCCATTACACAATCTAATGCATGTTGCCTAGTGTAATAATACATGTAGGGGATATACACCTGCAGTCAATAGGAATGTAGTGTAGAGTAAAAGTAGTAATAAAATGTTAATCGAAGTTTCTTTTTACACCTTACACCATGTGCATAAACAACTCAATTCCACACCTCAATGGGTATGTCTAATCTGAAAAAATTTGTTGGGACATATGTCCTATTGTGCTACAAAAATCTGCATTTTCTTTGATGCATGTGCCCTGTTCAAACACCACAATCTTGGTGGCCTGTTGCCACCAGTCATCCCTGTATGCTGTTGTAATGTTCAATGTCGTTCAATATATGCATGTGTTATGCTTGCTGTTCAACTGTTGTAACCCTGGTGTGTTGGGTTAATGGGAATATTACTGCATGTTACAACTAATTTGGAATGCTGTTGTCTATGTTGTAATTAAACACACCTAATCACAGAATGTATGGGAAGGACGGTCCCAGCAGACCCACCTGTCCCTCCTCAGCTGGCGATTGCACCTGGCACCAGCAGGTCTGGTGCCCAGCCCGGGCTACCCTCCTCTGTTGGTCCTGTGCCACCTTCAGGTGGAAGCGCTGCAGGGGATGGGACTCGTCCCCCCTGCAAGCGTGGGTGGAGAAGGGCCACCTGTCACCCTCTGAAAGGTCCGGGTTGTGGTGCATAGGGAGATCCAGCGTTTAGTCACTGATCCCCTATGCCAGCTCAAGGCGAGAGTGGCATGACTCATGGGTGAGCCTGCCCCTCCTACGCAGCCCCCAACACAGCCACCCTCGGGTCTGTGAAGGTTCAGTGGTGACTGCCCATTGGTGGGGATCTCAGTCCCACTGTTACCATCTGTGGGCTCATGGGCTTGCGATTTCCAAACATCCATCCCCGTGAATTGTGTTCACCCACCCCATGTGTCATACTCCACCCCTGTATGCGTCTTGTTTGTCTTGTCTGTTTACCTCCCCAACCTACCTCCCCAAATATACCTACTTCCTCTACCTCAAATTCCACTCTCACCTGAAAAAAAAAAAGGGCAATCTGTACCCACAAAATAATTACGCCCCATACATAGCTGCCCATTTTGCATACATGTCTGCTGGACATGTAAACTGATAATTAGAATTGGCAGTACAACATACTTTGTTGTTCTCACCCCTCTCTCAGGGGTGGAAGGTTTCAAATTTCACTCCAAATTTGTAACATATGCACAGCTGTTACTGGTAAAGAAATGGGTAGTTATGGACCTTCCCTACACCCGTCCTGCACATCCGGAGCTGGTTTCCCTACTGTCTTTCCCTCTTTGTGCACCCTTTTTCACCACTTTCCTATCTCCCCATTTTCTTTTCTTTCAAAGAAATTAGCATGGGGGTTAGCGGGAGTAAGCACTTTTAAGCAGTAGTTAGCAGGTTTGAGCGAGTGTGTGCATGTGTGAGCTTAGCTAAGTATTGCTAAGCGTCATGCAAACTCGCTTACAACTGCTTAAAAGTGCCTTAATCACTCTGTATGTCAGGGCCCTTGTTCTGTTCAGCAGCAAAATAAAACACCTCTGTCAGTCTCGAACACCAGACCTTGGACACACTTGACTGCATGAAGTACCACTAAGCCACAGCAGATATACAATAAATTGGTGCTGAAATAAATATATCATGCAAAACAATGAGTGAATGTAAATGAAAAATAGGAAGGACATAACACAGAGCTTGTTTTGTGTATCTTTACCAGCAATTGTTGTGGAATTGCATTACATGACTGTGATAAGAGAAGCAGCCATTCTAGCAGCAAATAATGTTATTGAGGCACTTTACAACCCCCACACAGTATCATAGCAGGGCAAACACTGGCATATCTGATTAGGGCAGAGGCCATACGTCCTGATTGTGAAACATATTTTAGCTGTGTCCCTCTGAATCCCTCTGAAAAGTACTGACATTAGTGAGAGAGGTGTTGTATTACACAATGAATAATCACAATAATAACAGTAGATACCGCTTGTACTTCATAAAAGGAGCACAAATCCACATGCACTGCTTCAGTCAAGTCTACACTTACTGTCTCTATTAGTTGGAAGGTGTACCTTACATTTAATTACCTATCCCTGACTCCAAACAAATATGTATGTGAGTGTTTCATAGGCCTGGCAGAGGCACAAACACACAGGCATAGCTCATCTGCTGTTACACACTCTGCAAACAGCTTTGTGTGGACTTCCACAAGCATACCCTTATGTAGGAGTAAAACACAGAAATACCAAAGGATTTAGCCATGTACTGGTAGCAACTGACTGTAACAATGCCATTGTACCAGTGCTGAAAACACCTGTGGGTAGCACAGACAAAGAATAACAGGATAACATCTGTCTACCATCTGGATAGGTTCACAGTTGGGACCTATGCAGACAGACCACCTGCCTTGATAAACCAACAGGTACACACCAATCCATTAAGTCCAGTAAGACAACACTCACACAATAAGACGTAATGCTCTCTGAATGTCTGCATCTCCCCCCCCCCCCATATTTTAAATATATGTTCATAGGTTCATAGGTTCATAGGTTCATAGGTTTATACTAGGCTATCTGCCCTAAGGCATTTATAAGCCTAGCCCAAATTATTGTGGCTTACGCCACCCCTTATATGAAAAAATACTGTGCCCATTAGTTTGTTGTGCCTCTGTCCAGCAGTGACCCAGAGATGATTCCCGGGGTAAACCTACGATCTCCCATCCACAGGTCTAGATTTCTCTTGAACAGAGTCAGCGAGGTGCTCTGCCTCACATGGACCGGGATTTTATTCCACAGCATAGGGAGTCTCTGAGTGATAAATCTATCCCTCCAGCACGCCTTATTTATATCCGTGCTAAGGTTTAAGTCGCTTGCTCTAGTGGTTTTGGTGGATTTGGATTTTTTGAGGTGGAGCATGTCCATTAATTCCGGGTGGACATGGCCTTGTATGTCAGGCACATGTCACCTCTGAGCAGACGGTATGCGACTGAATAGAGCTGGAGTTTCTTCAATCTGGCAGCATATGACAGATTTTGGAGTCCCTTTATCCTTTTGGTGAGGAACTTTTGGGGTCTCTCCAATTGCTGCAGATGTCGGGTGAGATACATCCCGAATGGGGCATTGTACTCGATCATTGGTCTGATAAGTAAAGAGTACAGGGGAACAATGACCTCACTAGATCTGGATGTGAATCCCTTCATGATCAGGTGGGCAATGTAGAAGGTCTTTCTAACCACTTTAGCAATGTGAGTGTCAAAAGAAAGGCCACTGTCAACCTGGGTCCCCAGGTCCCTGATAACCTCTTCTGTGCTTAGTGGATTGCCACCTATATGGTAGCTTGGGGTTACCTTGTTTTTCCCAAGGGTATGACTATACATTTTTGGCGTTTAACTTCAGGCCATGGCTCTGGCACCAGCTATCTGTTTCCGTGAGTCCCTTCTGAAGGATATCAGTGTCCGATGCACTTTCCACTATGGCGCCCAGTTTGCAGTCATCTGCAAACTTTGTCAGCCAAAGTCCTCCCATGTTGGCCTGTACTTCTGAGAAGTAGATGCCAAACAATAGGGGCCAAGGACCGAGCCCTGTGGGACACCACTTGTGACCGGCTTGGAGTCTGACACAGCCAGCAACTCTAACCCTGTGGGTTCTGTCCTTAAGCCAGTTTGCAACCCATCTTGTGACATATGGGTTTACATTTAAGCTGGTAAGTTTTTCTACAATACCCGAGTGGGGTATTGTGTCAAAAGCCTTGCAAGGTCAAGGTAGGCTGTATGGACTGCCTTTCCCTCATCAATGGCCTTGGTGACTATTTCAAGAAGTCACCAAGTTCAAAAGGCATGATCTTCCCTTGACAAAGCCAAACTGGGTCGGGTCCAATGTCTGCAAGTCCCCTATATCTTTGTTTATGAGCTCCATTATGATCCTCTCCATAGCTTTGCAGACTAGACTTGTTAAGCTTATGGGGCGGTAATTACCAGGGTCCGTAGAGGCGCCACCTTTGTGGAGTGGGACCACAGTTGCCGTGACGCCACTCCTTGGGCACGTATCCTGTGGTAAGGCTGAGATTAAACAGCTGCCTTATGTGCGGTTTAATTCCTCATTTAGCTCGTAGCACACAGCCGGGACACCATCCGTCCCATTGATGCTGTGTTTTTAGCTTTAGAGAGAGCAGCTTTCACCTGCGCATTTGAGATGTCCGGGAGGCTACACTCGGCTGGGATAGTTATCTCTCCTTTAGGGGAGAGGTGAAGTTTGCACTGAACCTGTCTGCCAGTATGTTGGCAATGTCTGTGGGTTCAGTGATTTTTGTATCATTTTGGACTAATTCTGAGCATATCTGTGAGTTTCCACCCAGGTTCCTAACATAGCTGAAAAAGGCCTTATGATTGTCCTTTGAATCCATGGCAATTTTTCTCTCAAAATTGGCCTTAGTTGATTTTATGAGTGCTCGTATTTTTTACTAATAATGATCAGGGTGACTTCCCTTTTATGGATTTTGTTCTATCATGTAATAGCTTTCTCCTCTTATTGTAAAGTTTGTTAATGGCTGGGGTCCACCAGACTGGACGTTTGCCCTTTGTGGAAAGAGTCTTGGTTTTATTTGGGATTGCCTGATCCATACAGTCCTGGAGGTGTTCATAGAAGGCATTTGTAAGGGCTTCCGCAGCTTGGGTTGTGGTTTCCTCTGACTCAGGGGCCTTGAAGGATACCACACCAGTCTTGAGTAGTGTGAAGTTTGCTTTAGAGAAGTTCTTCACTATGGTCTTTTTTTTGGGGTGGGGCGGGATGTGGATTTCCAGTGAGATTGGTTTATGATCAGATCTCACCAATGAGGGATATACTTCGTGTGGAGCATTTTGTCCCCATGTTTGTGACAATGAGATCTAGTATATTTTCTCCTCTCGTGGGAACAGTGACTAGCTGTTCCATGGCATTTGAATTTATGAACTCCAGGAACCGTTGGGCTAGAAAGTTAGGGCTTGAGTAATGTTCCCAGTCTATATTCGGTAGTTGAAGTCACCCAATATGATGGTGTTTGGAGATACATTTATACCCTCCAGTGTCTTCAAGAAGGCTGTGTGGGGTTCCTGAGTTTGAGAGGGTGGCCTGTAGCATGCTACAATTTGTAGAGCAGTTTTGCCTATTGTTAGTTGCACCTGGATGGTTTCAAGCTTCATGCGTTGCCACCAACCTGGAGGTGTGAGTATCCTTTATGAATATGGATACACCCTCCTTTGTGGAGTGGTCCGGGTTTTGGGGCCGGAACGCATGATATGAGGTAAAACCTAATAGTGCCGGGGTGCTCTCAGGAGCCTTGAACCAGGTTTCAGTTACAGCACAGACATCGATGTTCTCCATACTGAGAAGGGCTTCGAGTGCGTGCATTTTGAGATTTAGACTTCTGGCATTGAGCAGCATTACCCTCAATTTCTTCCCATTTTTGTTTTCTAGGTTTCTATGTGTGTTTAGGGTCAACCAAGGATGTAGGTAGGCATATTCAGTAGTGGAATTGTCCAGTTTACCTGAGACTCCTGTGCTAATGTCAACAATAAAAAGTACACAAACCCTGCAGAAGTGAGTACATTAATATGCACAGTATAACAGTCCACAAACAGTTCATGTGTCAAAAGAATACTTCTCAATAACAACTTTTGTATGGCAGTCAATTACATAAGTAGAAAAGAAACTACATACTCACATATATCTTGTGTAAGCATTTAGGTTCATAGGTTCATAGGTTCATACTATCTGCCCTAGGGCATTTATAAGCCTAGCCAGAATGTGTTTGGCTTTCGCCACCCATTTTAAATTAATTTTGCTATGCCCTTTTTCGAGGTTAGTATACTGTGCCTCTGTCTAACAGTGACACAGAAGTGATACCCAGGTTAAAAACCTACGATCTCCCATCCACTCATCAAGATTCCTCTTGAAGACAGTCAATGAGGGACTCTGCCTAACCTGGACTGGGATTTTATTCCAGAGTGAAGGGAGCCTCTGGGTTATGAATCTGTCCCTCCAGCATGTCCTATTTATTTCAGTGCTGAGGTTCAAGTCTCTCGAGCACGTAACTCGATGGGATTTGGATTTTCTGAGGTGCAGCATGTCCATTAATTCCGGGTTGGACATGGCTTTATACGCCAGGCACAGATCGCCCCTGAACAGGCGGTATGCCACTGAGTAGAGCTGGAGTTTCTTTAACCGGGCAGCATATGGCATCTGTTTGAGCCCTTTGATCCTCTTGGTGAGGTACTTTTGGGGTCTTTCCAGTTGCTGCAGGTGTCTGGTAAGGTACATCCCAAAAGGGACATTGTACTCAATTATGGGCCTGATGAGGGATGAGTAAAGAGGCACGATGACCTCCCCTGATCTAGATGTGAATCCCTTCATGATTAGGTGGGCTATATAAAATGTTTTTCTAACCACTTTGGCCACGTGATTGTCAAATGATAGACTGCTATCAACTTGGGTCCCCAGGTCCCTAATTAATTCTTCTGTACTTAATGGATTACCACCTATGTGGTAATTTGTGGGCACTTTGTTTTTGCCAAAGGGGATGACTATAAACTTTTTGGCGTTTAGCTTGAGGCCATGGCTCTGGCACCAGTTGTCTGTTTCTATGTGGCCTTTTTGGAGGATGCTTCTGTCGGCTGGAGAGTCGATTATGGCACCCAATTTGCAGTCATCTGCGAACTTGGTCAGCCACTGTCCTTCCGTGTTGGCCTGTACCTCCGAGAAATATATACCGAACAAGAGAGGTCCCAGGACTGAGCCTTGTGGGATGCCACTTGTAACTGGTTTGGAGTCTGACATGGTTCCAGCAATTCTAACAATATGGGTTCTGTCCTTGAGCCAGTTTGCAACCCATCTAGTGACATAGGGGTTTATATTTAAGCTGGTGAGCTTATCTATAATGCCCGAGTGGGGTATTGTATCGAAGGCTTTTGCGAGGTCCAGGTAGGCTGTGTGGACCACCTTCCCCTCGTCAATGGCCTTGGTGATTGTTTCAAAGAAATTAACCAGGTTTAAGAGGCAGGATCTGCCCTTAACAAAGCTGAACTGGGTAGGATCCAGTGTCTGTAGGTCCCCAATATCTTTATTTATGAGTTCCATTGTGATCCTTTCCATAGCTTTGCAGACCAAGCTAGTCAGGCTTATGGGGCGATAGTTTCCAGGATCCGTTGAGGCACCACATTTGTGGAGAGGGAGCACTGTTGCTGCATGCCACTCTTTGGGTACATATCCTGTAGTAAGGCTGAGATTGAACAGTAGTTTTATGTTTGGGTTTAGCTCTTCTTGGAGTTTATGTAGGACGCAGCCTGGGACACCGTCTGGTCCCATTGATGCTGTGTTTTTTGCTTTGGAGAGGGCGGCTCTTACCTGAGCATCTGAGATGTCAGGGGGGCAGCACTCTGCTGGGATAGATATTTGTCCTTTTTGTGGGAGGTTGCTGAACCTGTCAGCTAGGATGTTGGCAATGTCTGTGGGTTTGGTGTATTTTTTGTCATTTTGGACTAATTCTTAGCATATCTGGGAATTCCCACCCATGTTCCTAACATAACTAAAGAAAGCCTTGTGATTATCCTTAGTGTCCTGTGCAATGTTTCTCTCAAAGCTGGCCTTAGACGATTTTATGAGTGCCCGTAGTTTTTTGCTAATACTGATCAGAGATGCCTTCCCTTTTTGGGATTTTGCTCTGTCATTTAGTAGCTTCCTCTTTCTATTGTATAGTTTGTTTTATGTCTGGGGTCCAACAGACAGGACGTCTGCCTTTGGAGGATTGGGTCTTGGTTTTATTTCGGATTGCATGATCCATGCATTCCTGAAGGTGTTCATAGAATGCATTTATAAAGGGTTCTGTGGTCTGGGCCGTATTTTCCACAGGCCTAGGGGCTTTGAAGGATTCCACCTCAGTTTTGAGGAGTGTCAAATTTGCTTTAGAGAAGTTTTTCACTGTGGTTTTCTGGGCAGGAGGTGGGGTCGGGATGTGAATATCCAGTGAGATTAGTTTATGTTTCTGATCTTACCAGTGAGGGATACACTTCTGGTCTGGAACATAGAGTCCCCATGTTGGTGATGATCAGGTCCAGTATGTTTTCCCCTTTTGTGGGAGTGGTAACAAGTTGTTCCATAGCATTTGAGTTTATAAATTCTAGGAACCTTTGGGCTATGGTGTTGGAGCTAGAGTAATGCTCCCAGTCTATGTTTGGGTTGTTGAAGTCACCCAATATAATGGTGTTTGGAGAGAACTTCATATTTTCCAGTGTTCTCAGGAAGTCCGAGTTGGGTTCCTGGGTTTGGGAGGGTGGTCTGTAGCAGGCTATAAACTGGAAGGCAGTTTTACCCACTGTTAGTTGCACATGGATAGTCTCTGATGCTTCGTGCTGTGCCACCAACCTGGAGGTGTGGTATCTTTGATGAATATTGATACTCCCCCTCCTTTTGTGGTTCGGTCCAGGTTTTGGGGCCGAAAAGCAAGGTATGAGGTATAACCTGGTAGTGCTGTGGTGCTCTCGGGAGCCTTGAACCAGGTTTCTGTTACTGCACAGATATCGATGTTCTCCATGCTAAGGAGAGTTTTGAGTGCATGCATCTTGAGGTTTAGACTTCTGGCATTGAGTAGCGTTACTCTTAGTTTCTTATCCCTTGTGATACCTATGGAGGTGGATTTGTCTTTTGAGCCTTGCCTAAAAAAGGCACTATGGGGGTAGCAAGAGCCTTTGCCAATATCCGAAAGCCCAGGGGTGACAGGTGCAAGCCATCCCTAGCGAAGCATCGTGGCTTGTTGAGCATGTCATTCAAGGCTGACAGGCATTGGATCCCCTTTGAATGACATCAATACTTAAGCCAATTGTTGAAATTGATCATCTTGTCTTCATATTGTGGCATCACTCTTGGTGAGGATAAGATGCTACTCAAGGTCAGGGTCATACCGGCCTTGGCCACATGCTCAGAGAGCTCCTCTATGTCTCTTTCATGTAGTCCAGGGAGGTAAGTCTCTGGTCATTCACACCAGCATGGACAATGACTGTCATATTTGTACTTTCCTTGGAGTGACCTGAGTGCTTATGTTATGTGGCGGATCCTAGCACCCGACAGGCAGCTCACCGTGACCTTCTCCTTGTTCAGCCTGGTGAGTGGGACGTCAGTGTGCCTGACGATAGAGTCACCTATTACAAGTGTATCAGGTGTGTTGTTTAGCCTTAAGGGCTGTGACTGTCCGGCACACTGGCTTTGTGAGCTATGTGTTGCACGTGTTTTGTTTTGGGGTAGCGGTTGCTTGGGTGTCTGCTTTGGAGGTCTCTGCTGCTTAGGCAGATTTTTATTTAGAGCCTCTGAGTATGTTTTTGTGTGTTTATGTGTTTGGTTTGCTGTCGTGGTAGGTTTATGTGAGACTGGAATTGTAGTGAGTGTGGTTTCCTTCTCCTCCTAACTGGTTACGCCAGTACTGAGTTGAGAGAGCTTATCCTCCAGTTTGGCTATGTGGATACATCTCTCACATGTGTTGGAATTTGTTGGGAGGAGGAGAGGGTTGTCTGTGTACATGAGGCAGTTGTAACATTGCCTCAAGATTCCCAGATTCACCAGCTGGACAGGAGAGGAGATTGACAACTGACCTTTGGACATGCTAGAATAGTATTGGGAATTTCTTTATAATTGAAAAAAAGGGCCAATGGGGAACAAGGTACTCAAGGGGAGTTTGTGAGGGTGTAGTGCTTTTAATTTTTTAGTGCTGACTTATATAATTGCTTTAGTGAGCAAGTGCCAGGTAACTTAAATGCAATGTGTTACAGGTAACTTAAATGCAAAAATGACAAACAGTAACTTTCTTTTAAGTGAAACAAGGAAATATGTACAGTAAGCAATGCAGATATCACTAGGGATCCACAGAAGTGCTGAAAAGCCGTGTTTTAGGTGGTATTAGCGTTTCAGGGAAATAACAAGCAAACAAACAACAAGCACCATTTGTAGTGGTGAGTTAAACTCTACACTGATAGCTCTGTACTGGAAGTGGCAACAGTCAGGTCTGAGTACAACATGTACATCATTGTCTACACCTCTAACTTCAGATATAAGAAGTACACCAAGCTTCTGACTTAAACAACAGTGTACACAACAAACAAGCATGGGCCCCACTCTGGAAATCTGAAAGGGCTACACCTACATAACTTAGAAATTTATAGCATTGGGTTGCTATGACAGTGAGTACTGCAATTACCACACAGCTGGCTGTATGCATTTACCAAATGCTGGGCACCAATTGGTGCAGAGGTCATGACATGCACATGTGCAGATACCTATAAAAGCAGACTGTACTTGCTATCCCCACATGCAATCATTACATTGCACCTGAGAAAGCTTCACAGAACTTGTGTATGAGTAAATAGTAGTTATTACTTAATAACGCAAAATTTCAATTGAGTAAAAATACTCTAGTGAATCGGCCACCAAATATGTTAATTACGTAAAAAAAAAACTTAATTAATAAGAAAGGGAATTAAGTAGAAGCAATCTCTACTTAGGCAACACAAAAAAAAAAATTGTCAAAAAAAAAAACAGACGGACCTGAAAGTGACAAACAGGTAAGTGACAGAAATGTGATTATCGGCAAGTAGTAGATGTTTATGAAGAGTACTGTAAATACTTTGAAACATGCATATGTGGAAGCAGTAGGTATATATGCACTGATTCCATGCATGACTACTGCCATGGACAAATTAGCGTGTAGCTGTGTGCAGTGGGACATAACTGTGACATATGTAGCTCAGCATTTAATGTCAAACATCCAATCATGTCATCTATGGTCTGTACAGTACTGTGTATAATGGCTATCTGGGGGAGTAGTGCAAACAGCTATTTAAACATGGATGTGACAGAGTAACACATGCATGATAGTCATATAATGTGTAGCTTAGCATTGGCAACTGCTCTACCAGACTAGTATAGTAATGCAGCATTAGCAGCTATAAATACTCCCTGTAATATTACTGCCATGCACACATGTGACAACTGTTCATGTTGTAGCAAGGCCCAACAGGTCATCTGTGAGGTCTACAGATGTACAACAGTGTGTACATTGTGTGTGTATGGCACACACATATGTAGAGTTATTTATGTGTCAGATATATTAGCATCTTAACATGTGCATAGAGCAAGGTGCATACTGCAACTGTTTGTGAAGGGTGGACATATATATGTTGGTGAAGGTTGTTATGTGCATATTTTTATGTAAGTTGTAGTGTGTGGCAAACAAGACAGCATACAGTGCTGGTATATGACATGTGGTGTTTAAACGCTGTGGGTATGATTTGCTAAGTTTATAGTCTTCCAGACAGGGAGTCCTACTAAAGACACATGGCCTGAGAATACCTCAATGCATTCTGCACCAGACTGTGCAAAATTATTACATAACTGTATCTCTCCCAACCCTTGCATAATTGATATTCCCACCAGGAAAGGTGGACTGTATATGTGCCTACATGTAAATCTATATGTACACCAATGGATGTTTATATGTACGCTCAAGTTCAATGTTGTAAATGTATTGCCATCTCTTTTGTTAAAAACCCTGTACCCATGAGCTACCACATAGGTGGTAGTCTACTCAACACCAAAATTGTGATGAGACCACGGGACACAGGTGGACAGTAGTGTCCCTTTTGATAATCACAGTGCAACACTAGTCATGTAAACTGTGTACGGTCCACATGTCATCACAACAGGTGTGTCATACATGGAATGAGAGGTCAGTATTCCACTCTACTCAACAGTCATAAAACCCATCATAGAGTACAATGGTCCATTTGGTATGTACCTCAGAAGACATCTACTGCAACTGTAGACACCAGGCACAAACACCACAAAGAGTATTACCAGACTCAAACAGATGCCCTATGCAGACTGTCTTACAAAACCACAGCTACACTGTGTTGCATACCGCACACCCAGAGATAACCTCTGCCTAACATACAAAGCTATGCCAAACGCACAGGTGTTGGATATGCTCCATGTCAACAAATCAAAATCCCTACAAGCTACACACTGTACTGATCTAAACCTTGTAACGTCAAAAAGCGGAACATGCTGGAGTGGTACATTCTCATCTCAGACACATACCATACCCTGGAACTAACTACCTATCAATAGCAAAGAAAGGTCCTCATTAGCAGTCGTCATGACTAATCATGATGAATGGATGTGACATAGGAAATACAACCCGGGAATCACCTCTGTGGCTCTGCATGACAGGGGCACATGAACTTAAATTACATGGGTGTTGAAGGGCAGGGTACCATATGGCTAGGCTTCTATAGGTTCTACGCCTAATAGCCTACGAGCTACCTATGACCTGATACACACATGCATGTACATGTTGCATTAATTGCTATGTGAGGTTGACTGAGTGTGATGGTGAATGTGTAGGTGAATGTATCAACATTGTGTATATGTGTGATAGCCTAGTGGGTAAATGTTTATATCATGGTATGTAGTGTTTTAGCTCTGATCCCCGCAAAAGATATGTATGCTATTGCTAGACAGCATAAGCAATATGGTATATGGTGTGACATAGTCCCATGGTGTTGACTGGAGTGTGCCATTGTAAGCTAAAGCAGTACATGTATGGTCATTGATTGTTGACACTAGTGAATACAAATCCCGTATGAACTCTAGTACTACCTGAAGCTGTAGGCCTAAACAGCACAGTATGGTGTATATCCACATTGCTTTGAAACACTGTTTTGTTTGTTACCTGTAGTCCCCACACATTACATACCTCAGGCATAAGGTTTTGTAAGTGCTGACACACAGTACTGTATGGTACACAGGTAAAGCTCATCTGGGTTGCCATACCTTTGTGTCATGTAGGTATGTCTGATGTGTGTGTGGGTATGCCTGTAACATGGCCTGGGTCGTATGTGTGTTACAGGATATACGTGCATACCTAGCAACATTTATAGTGTAGTACAGCAGTATGCCACCTATATTGATGAATGTGCACATATGTTACTTAGGGATTTGCTATCAACAAGTAGTGTGGTGTACTGGTAGTACTGTAACTGTACTTTACAATCATTTCAATGGATGACAAATTTCTGTATGCTCTAGCTTCATATATATACCTCCTGTGGCTAGGTGGTGCATTGTGTCACATACAGTGTGCCATGTGCTGTTGAATAGTCTTACATACTGGTTTCACTTTGTTGCTGTGCAGAACATGGTTTAATATATAGAACGCACCAGGCACTGTCAGGCAGTTGTGGGCTGAGCACTGAAGTGTGATAATAAAAGTGTGTATCTACTGACAGCCAATAGGTTGCTATATATGGCATTTCATTGATATCTGTACTTTAGAATGTTAAGTGTGCCACAAGACTTGCTCAAAATAATTGACTTATTTTCTTCCAGGGACACGTCTCATCATCGCAACCCTGCCTATTCCCCTGAAGAGGAGGAATTAATCATATCCACACTATTACAACATCACACCCTGCTGTTCTGCAGAACCAGCCAGGATCAGCATGAGCGCACTGCACTGTGGCAGGATGTTGTCCATCGGGTTAATGATGTAGGCATGCATAACTGGACTTATGAGCAGGTACGCCATCACTGCAGTGATTTAATCAGACATGTCCGGCAGCATGCCTCTGATGTCCGCAGACAACAGCTTTCCACAGGTGGTGGTGCAGCATTATACCTGCCCCTGACCAGAGTGGAAGAGCTGCTCCTCAGCATGGTGGCTCCTGGCCAACCACTACAACAAACATGTGTCATCATGGAGGCTGGAGTCACCCAGCAAGTTGACTCAGAGCGTGCAGGTAACATGCCATATCTGTAGACTACTGTCAGCTCGATTGTTAGAACATGCATATGTCAGATGTGTACTGTGTATTTGGAAGGTGTGGAGCCTGGTGCTGTGCAATACTGATAATTTTGAACATATTCTGTATGCCTGTGACTGTCAACCGTTGTACTACTGTAAAATTGCAAAGTCACAGCAGCAATGCCACAGTTGTTGACTCTGACAAACTGTCTCATATCCTTGTAGGTCCCTCTGGTGTGACAGCAAGACAGCAGACCCATGCTGGTGAGTGTTTTACATTTCATATGGCAAATAATATGTGCATGTCATAGGTGGGTTTTAGGCCATATACACATGTACAACACCTACACATAATGCATGCTCTGCAAGTTTTATGTGGGACTATGCACATCCCAGTAGCACGAGTGGCTGCCTCAAACACATGCTATACACAGATCATCCCAAACAATTGTAGTACACTGTAGTGGACATTGTATAGGCAGAGTCAATACACATACACACAACATACACCACCTTGTCATATGCAGTACGTGTCACTATGATACACATGGCATATGTACACACCTGCTGTAAGGTCAGACTCCAGTATCCCAAATGTCATCCACACAGCACACATACTATACCTGAGGGGTGGAGGCCTATCATGGGGCATTGCCAAACTCTTCAACAAACAAGACATTCATGTTAGGCTATGCTCCCTATTGAACACCTTACATACTCATGTAACAACTGCCTGTGAAATGGTTAATGTAGCCACAGTGCTGCAGTTCAGGTACAGCAAGATAGTTGCCAGTGTGGCACACATTAGTGGCCTTGAGTGACCACATGATGCTGCCTGATGATGGATCATGGTACTACACTACATCCAGTTACAGTAACTACATAACAACACATAGCATTCATTGCTATACACCTGACAGTTTTGTGCATCCAGCCATTGTATGTATATCTGTGATGGTGCACAGGACATTGAAAAGCATTTAATACTTGCACAGCAATGTTGTGTCCATGTACACATTGTGTTCCAGGGTGAGGCTAATCATTGAACAACACACATGCATCAAACACATGTATACTGTTATTAACAAGCATTCTCTACACTCGCACTGCATGCTGTTGAGCAACACACATCTTGCATGCTGACACCTGTGATAGGACTCTTTGGCTTGTGATACTGTACTCCACCATCAACCACTAATGGGTATGTTCTGGATTGCTGTTGGTGTGTGTGTGTGTGTGTGTGTGTGTGTGTGTGTGTGTGTCTACTTTAGTGAGTAGTGTATTTGTGTGCATGTGTGCATGTGTTCATGTGTGCATGTGTTCATGTGTGCATGTGTGCATGTGTGCATGTGTTCATGTGTTCATGTGTTCATGTGTGCATGTGTTCATGGGTGCATGTGTGCATGTGTGCGTGTGCATGTGTGCATGTGTTCATGTGTTCATGTGTGCATGTGTGCATGTGCATGTGTGCATGTGTGCATGTGTGCTTGTGTTCATGTGCTCATGTGTTCATGTGCTCATGTGTTCATGTGTGCATGTGTTCATATGTGCATGTGTGCATGTGTGCGTGCATGTGTGCATGCGTGTGTGTGCATGTGTGCATGTGTTCATGTGTGCATGTGTTCATGTGTTCATGTGTGCATGGGTACATGTGTGCGTGTGTGCTAACATCATGTACAGATTGTAAAGTGCGTTTCCTGTCTCCGTCTCACAGGTACTGAGGTTGTGTTGGTCGAGTGCAGCAGGGAACCTGAAGACACTGCCACAAATAGTGGAGATGATGAAACATGTGTTGTGGCACAGGCAGGTTTGACAGGGTCTGTCGTTGTTCCGCCAATCGACATTACACAGTTTTCCACACCATCTATGCACACATTCATACTGCCAATACATCCCTCATCACCAATGGCCTTAGCTGAGGGACAGCATACAGTAGGCATTAACCAGGATAGTGTGATATCTATGGCACATGCAACCCCTCACAGCAGCCATACCCAGATTCCTGGAATGGTACCACATAGACGGATGTCCAGGGGTTCTCGTGGGAGCACTGCTGGTAGTAATGCCTCTGGCAGATGTGCCCCCACAGGTTTTACAACCTCAGGTATATTCCAAGCTGTAATACAGGCACAGGCATGTATGGAACGGTACACCAGACAGGGACTGAGGGTGCAGATGGCCCATAACACCGCTATCAATGACAGTATCCGTGACCTTGTGGGTGCAGTGTGTCACTACATTGAGGTCATTGATAGACATTGGGGGGAGGCATTAGATGTCCGCCGCAATGTAATGTCCATGTGCCAGGACAGTGCAGGATGGCCAAGATGTCGACTTGGATGTATGACAGCAACATAATCGGCTGGCAGTCGTCGCGGATGACAAACAAGTCACAGACGCTCCCGTAGTGGCAGTACCAGCCCCAGCAATGTTGGAGCAGGGCTGTCAATGGACCATCTTAGAAGACCACGTGCACATGGCTCTGGCCAGTCCCAGCAGGGACATGGGTCCAGTCGACATCCCTCTGCCTCTGATGATAGTACCCAATCTGGCTTAGTACCCGATACTGTCCGCTGCACCACTGCCAGGCACAGGTACTGTGTCCGTGGCCAGAAACGGTGATCTGTACAGCCTGGCAGGTACAGTCTGTGACTGTCCCACAACCTCCAGTATATGGCAGCCACATGGTGGAACTGTGTGCATGCAGACACACACACATAATCCAAACACCTAGGGCTAACACATACACACACATTACATCAACATTGACCCATGCTGTACTGTTGTCCCACACACACACACACACACACACACACACACACACACACACACACACACACACACACACACACACACACACACACACATACATGTCGATTGGATGGGTCAATGTCAGGCTCTGGCAAACCAACAACACACCCTGTGCATATGATGAAACTGTGCCACCTCCTGTCATCTGTAACAATAATGCAGGAACAGGCTAACATGGTGCTGATGCACAGGGTGACTTTATAACAGTGTAGCAATGTTAGCATGTTGTCAACAGTACAGTGTAATGATATCCCTGTAGGCATATCTGAGCAGGCATGATGCATTAAAGCTATGATTATCAATGTAGTATTGTTTACAACAGTGTAAATTCCAAAAATGTATTGTCCGCCCATGTGCCACTTGGCTGATGTGTGTAGTTTTGGCAGCATGTGATGGTGAGTGGACAGTATGTGTGTGATGTGTGCAGTACAGATTTGCAGGTGTACATTTGTGACCATGGTGGAGGTGCACTGTCTGCATGTACATGCATAGTGGACACATGGGAAGGGTGACATGCCCTGTATTACACAGTGTCAAGACTTCATTGTTTCTATTGGTGGCCAGTATGCATTTCACTACACATATGTTTTAACTTGGGTACACATGTTTGTATGACATGGTTTGACACTATGCTGTGGGTGATACTGTTACTATCTGTCACTGGTTTGCATTCTGGTAGTGTACATAACCTCAACAGCCTGACTATAACCAATCGTTAGATGATGTCTTGACAACTGACACACAGATGTAGGTAACTCAGTAGCATTTGGATCCGTCCGATACTATACTATACCAGCAACACATGGTATTGTCTACCACCCATTCCTGGGACCACTCCTGTTTGGCATATAGCCCTCTTAGGTACAAGCAAACAAACTAGGGATATGTCCGTCCACATTTGGAAATGCATACAGTGGCCTACAATGCATTCTCTGGATGTGACACTTATCCTCCACAAGGGTAACATACAGACAGATACCTGTTGTCCAACCCATGCTGTAAAGCTGTAAGCCAAATATAGCATAGTCATCCACATTTATTGAACATTGTATCCCGAAAGTACCACATAGGTAGTAGCCCCAAACATGTATAACGGGTACCGATGTGTACATACAACCAAGTGTTATGTCATCTGTCCTTTGGTATTCACATTTCCATAGGTATTCTGAAGTCCCCCGGTGTATCACATAACCAATAAGGGGTCTGTATGCATATCCACAAAGTTGTTGTACACCTATAATGAATGGTCATTATTGACAGACTTTGTTGTGTTTGAACATGTCTGAAATATACCCAAGGCATGAACCCTCACTCACACTATTCTATAGAAGCTGTCATGGGTGTGTGTGACACAGATGACCTAGGCCACAGATCACTACAGTGGCTGGCCTTTTCACAAACATACATATGTGACCGAAGGTCTGAGAAACAGCAGCACAATCTGTCATAGGTAACAGATTTATTCATGTAGAAAGCAGGCTTCACACCTTTGAACTTATTGAGGTCACATGTACATATATATATTTGCCACACAGATACCTGAAGTGTGCAATGCACATACTGTTGTTATACTGATATGTCATACAGTAGTAAAAGCTAAACACACAACACATTGACCAACAGTATCACACACTCAGCAATTGCAGGATTCAAACCCCTACCTAACTATGTTATGATGCTAGAGAGATATGCATTAACACGATGTGCTATATGCTTTACTGGGAGTTTTTATTTCCACTGCTGTTTTTGTAGGATACTGACATCATCAGACTTGCCAAACAGGAATATAACACTTTTAAGATGTTTTCCTAGTCTCCAAAAAAGGCAATACTCTCAAAGGAATTTACACAGAACATAGACACCCCCCCACATACACACATGCAGCAATTGCAGGATTCAACCCCCTATCTAACTATATTATTATACTAGAGAGATACGCATTAACACAACGCGCTACATGCTTTCCTGGGAGTTTTCATTTCCATTGCTATATTTGTAGGATGCTGACATCATCAGACTTGCCAAACAGGAATGTAACACTTTTAAGGTGTTTGTCTAGTTTCCAAAAAGGGCAATACTCTCAAAGGAATTCACACAGAATCATACACCCCCCCACACACACACACATACACTCAGCAGGATTCAAACCCCTACCTAACTATGTTATGATACTAGAGAGATATGCATTAACACAACACTTTATATGCTTTACTGGGAGTTTTTATTTCCACTGCTATATTTGTAGGATGCTGACATCATCAGACCTGCCAAACAGGAATGTAACACTTTTAAGGTGTTTACCTAGTCTCCAAAAAGGGCAATACTCTCAAAGAAAATCACACAGACACATACCCCCCCAACACACACACAATCAGCAATTGCAGGATTCAAACCTCTACCTAACTATGTTATGATACTGGAGAGATACACATTAACACAACGCACTTCTGTGCTTTACTGGGAGTTTTTATTTCCACTGCTATATTTGTGGGATGCTGACATCATCAGACTAGACATGGTACTGTGTGTGCACTTAGTTTTACGCCATCCCAGGACTGAGACATGAGGGACAGCAGGTGTTACCAGTTTGAACATGGCTCCACAATTCCTTCCTTGTGTGATTTATCTGTGGCACAGTTGCCAATCCATCCGATGACAATACATATTTATGCACAGGTTGTTGATTTTGTGGATACGACATGTGTCTGGGATGTTGGGAAAGGCCTATTCAAAGTGCATGTGGGATGTGTGTAGCTCATTTCATTGATGCATGTCTTAGGTGGCTGCCTTGCAAACAGTCTAGCAGGTTTGGGAAACGTGATCTGCCTATGAACAGTCCGAAGTTGGTAGGGTTGTGTGTTTATAGGCTTCCAATAGCTCTGTTTCTGACTTCAATCATGATGGACTCCATGGCCTTGCAGATCAGACTTCATCGGCTTATAAGACTATAGTTCCCATGGTCTGTTGTGCACCAACACTTGTGTAGTGTGCCATATGTTGCTGTAACCCATTCAACAGTTTCATATCCTGTAGAGAGGGTGAGGCTCAACAGACTGCTCAGGTGCAGGGTCTATTTGTTCTGTAGTTCACTTATGACACATATAGGGGCACAATGTAATCCAACTGATGCCATGTTTTCAGCTTTGGAATGAGCTGTTTACCCATTCTACATGTGATATCTCCTGCTATGATGAGTGGGCCTTTTGTCAGTGAGAGGTGGGTATGTATGTATGGGCCTGTCTGACAGGATGTTGGCATTGTCAGTCATTTACAGTTGGCCCTGACTCAGGACATATATGAGTGTACATTGCTATTTATGACATAGCTGAAGGAAGTGTCATGGTTCTGTCTGGACCCCTTAGCAGATAATCTTTCCATGACCTGGACTGGATAGTGTTTGGAGTGCACATTGTTTATTGATGATACTGATTTTTTTTTTTATTTCTTTGCTTTTCAACTTTCTATGACCAACCTAAGTATCTGTAGTACATATTTGATTATGACAGGGTTCCAATATATTATATATGTATCTGTTGTCATATCACTGTGTGCACAAGTCAGGATTGGTAAATTGTGAGACACATGCAACTGCCTGATATGTGTGGCCCACTGCTGTACTCAGACATGGCCTAAGTGTGTGAGCATGCCCAGTGTGAACTTTCTGTATGTTGCTGTGTGAAGTACACTACATTTGTTGACGTGTGTGAACACGCCCAATATTAACATTTATACTATATGTGTGTTGTAAATCGAGTTGTATTTTTACTGCAGGGCTCACCTTTGTGTCATAACTCTACAGGGATTATGCTGTGCCTGTGGGGTTTCCAGGAGACACTTTGTATAGACTTATCAACATTTCTTCATACAAGCTGACCAGTGAAATACTGTCATGGTTTAATGGTTCAGTACTGTGACTATAGTGCACAGTATCCTGGTTTCGAGGACTGCCACTGCTTCATATTTTCATACTGGGAAGAACAGACTGCTTAAGGAACAGTAAGGCAAATATGACCATGTTTACCTGCTTTTGCTCAACTATGCCCAACTTTGACCAAACCTGCACAACATTGCTCAATGTTAACCAACATTGATGAACGCTGCCCAATATTGCTCAACATCGCCCAAAGTTGTGCTACTTAGAGTGTGCAATTTTGTTTACATATACTACATAGTGGTTAAAGCTGTTTAGCACTACTTTATGCTGCTTATAACATGGCAATCATGCCTCAGGTGGTGCTGCAGGGCTGCCTATGTCAGATGTACATATTGCACTCCCTATACATGTTTGACAACAGGTAGTGTCAAGTTGGGCATCCCTTTTACTATATGTGCGAGTTGGAGAGAGGTATCATTTCCAGGGTTCCTACTGAGCCAGTGTATATGCTATGCTTTGCCTCTTTGCCAAGGCCAAATCATACTGGGCACACCTCCTTCTGCCTACTGGGGCAGGCTCAGGTTGTTCCTCCTCCGAGTCACGTTCTGCCTGTGATGGCCTTGGCAATGGTTGGGGGCTGTTTGGCCTGGCCCTATGCTGCTCTTGCTGCAGCTGTTTTCGCAGGATCATATTATGTAGCATAGCACATACCATGACTATTTGGGTGCATGTAGTTGGTGAGTACTGCAAGGCTCCACCAGATGTGTCCAGGCACCGGAACCATGACTTGAGCAGCCCAAACACACGCTTGATTACATTTTGTGTTTGTGCGTGTGCCTCATTATGGCGTTCCTGTTCAGGTGTGTGTGCATTTCTGATGGGTGTCATCAGCCATGGCTCCAGTGCATATCCAGCATCCCCCACTAGGTGACCATGAAGGATGTCCCCACTGGCAAATGTCTGGTATAGCTGTGTCAGATTCCAGATATGGGAATCATGGTAGCTTCTAGGGCAGCAAGCACACACATTCATTATTATGCCCTGGGCATTACACATGACCTGGCAGTTGATGGAGGGGAAACCCTTGCGGTTAAAGTAGACCCTACCCACTCGACAGCTGGTGCTTTGATGCATATGTGCATGCAGTCTATTGCACCCACTACCTCAGGGTATTCTGCTATTTGCTGGAAAAGATGCATATTGCTGGCCAATACCTCACGGGAATTGGGGAAATATACATGATCACCGACATGTGCTGACATGGCATTCAGGAACTGGTGCAGTACCCTGGATGCTGATGCCTGTGAAATCCCCATCATATCACCAGTTGGCCTTTGGAAGGTACCTGTTGCTAGTATTCTTAGGCCAACACATACCTTGGTTTCCACTGGAATGGGTTCCCCTCTGTTGGTTCTGTGTGTGAGGTGTGGCCTGCACAGCTCAACAATTTGCTGCATGAGGTCTCTGTCCACTCTATAGCGCTCCACTATCTCCAGCTCATGTAGCCCCTGGTAGGTTACCCTGGGCCTGTCAACTCTTCTCCGTCTCCTCACTGTGGGTTGCTCAGCAGCATTTGCATTGTCACCACTATCAGCATGTTGCATATGTTGCCTTATAACAGCAATGGAAGCCCCTAACATTTCTTTGTCTCAGTAAAGCTTTTTCAGTTTTCACATCTATTAGCTTACTGCAGTGTTGCAGTGCCTCTGAGAAAAACATAGTGGAAAGTTTTTGCAGTTTAAAGCTGGGCTGGGCTGGGCTGGGCTAGTGTACTGCCTGTGTAATTGGCTGATTCTGATTTGTTTCACCTGCTAGCTCTGCTACTTCTCCTTGGTTAACTTCCTACTATTTGTTGTGCTTCCTTTTCCCTTTCTGTTTCCACAGGGGGCAGCGCCGCGCAAACAAGCACAGACACGCGCACACAAGCTCACACGCGTGCACACATGCTTACACGGCATAACACTTGCTGACTCTGGCTTAAACGTGTGCACACAAGCGCAAACACACTTACACAGGTTTCAACAACCTTACACTTGCTTGCTCTGGCTTAAACGCGTGCACACAAGCACACACGCGCGCACACAGGCTTACTCGGTTTTACAGGCGTGCACACGTGCGCATACACATTGCAGGCACTTCTACAAGAAACTTTAGTGTTGTCTACGGCATACACCTTCAATTTCTTGCCTTTAGCTAGGATACCTGTTGACACGTCTCTTCCAGTGATGGGTAACTGACAGCAAACACATGCCACTCTGCTCCAATGAGCTTACATTCTTTCATACATACCCCCTCATGATGTCATCTATCTTCTACTCTGATACTCCCCTTATCTTACTCTTACACTCCACGGACTTTGCTCATCTGCCATGTGAAATTGGGATTCACTATCCTTACCCTCATTTGCATAGGATTGCTTACTAATGCTTGGTTACATCTCTTAGACTGAGCTTCCCCCCTTAGTAACTTCTACTCAGTAGCCATGTTGTCTTCAGCCTGCCATTCACTTGCATGGCATATGTATATTTATAATAAAATGCCTAGTTTTGGCTTTTATTTTTTTTTGGGGGGGGGTTACAGCGCAGCACTTTTGTGCGATGCTGCGCTAAGCTTAAACTTTGGAGATCGGGGAGAAAAAATGTATTAATTTTATTTTTTGCAACGGGTAGAATTGCCAATGGCCATATATTTGGCCATTGGCATGCTTCCTCAACTGGATGCATCCTTTATTTGGAGCTGTCATGGCTCTGTTTTGCTACCTTTCTGCAAATAACACTACTCTTACTCGGACAGGTTAGGGTTTCCTGGATTGCAAATTTACCTCATTTGCATAACTTTCAGCAGCAAATGAGGTAATTTGCATATCCTAGCCCTGTCCGTGTAAGAGGAGTTTTAGGAGCTCTCTTGCACGCCCCTGCCAGCTGTTCCTGGATCGCTCGGCAGACATGTTGGCTGCATGGAGTCTTACTCTACTCTTAGACTCCATGCAAGCCTTCGTGAATCCGGCCCAATGTCTTTGTATTGCACTGAACTTTATCTTACCCATGTAGTTGTAGTACTAGTTACAGAAAAAAAGCACAACATATTTTGCCAGCTTTCAAAGTCATAAAGCACTCAGTGAGCATGGTCAGAAGGGCAGTAGCACACGCTCTTATGTTACACAAACTCAGGACTCATTACCAGCACAGACTGCAAGCAGAAACAAATATGTTTTTTTTATACTACCTCTGTTGTTTGCTGGTCAGTACTGACAGATTTTACTGCCTAGCACAATACCTGATCTTAACAAGTGAAGCAGGTGGTGCTTAACATTTGTAAAGATCAGGTCTCACACTATATACATGCTTAACTGATTTGTCTTTCTCTAGACATCTAAGTGTAATCCCAACACTCCATGCACTATATAATTCTTCTTGTTAGTTGCCAATTAATGTAGATTTAGCAGGTGATGCTATAAAACACAATAAACATTAAGGAAAGTGAATAACAAAAAAATGATAAGCAGGATTGCAAATTATTATTCAGTTATTAAAAATTCTCTAAGTCTTATTTGCAAAAATTTCAAAATATTCAGATTTGTAACCTAAAAGGGCACATTGATTTTTTTTTTCATTTCACTTAAGCCAGATCATGTGTTATACTACTGGGACATACTGCATGTGCCAACCAGCACAACTGGGATAAATGATGAAGGAACAAGCTACTTTGCAATGCAATATTAGTTTTTTTTTGGTTTCTCAGCTTTTCTGTTCATATTCATGAATAAACCAAACTATTAGATATACAATTCCACTTTTTCTTACAATTTGCTTTGAAGAGAGCATGTCTGGAAGCTGTTGCTGTACCATGTCTCAAAAAAGCATTGTATTTACGGTATACTTATGGTCCCATCTAGCATTTGGGTTTTTAATACAACTAAATAAGAGACATACATAAGGTAACACGCTGCTAGCTTATTGGCTTTACCTCTGAAAGTAAAACTGCACTACATAACCACATTACTGACTGGTATTTCAACATAGAAAAGGACCTAATAGTTTAAAGAAAAGCCATCATATATTATGCCTGCATGTTGAAAAGTATGGTAACCACTATCTGTATAATGTGTTATAAAATCAAGTTTTTGTTTACTGGCATGTGATAAAAAACACTGGAACTGGAACTCTACCAAAGGCCAACTAAATGCCAATCTGTAGCCATTGCAGTAGTTAAACCACACATCATTGGAGAGCAACCCCAGTGTCTGAAAAAAGTGATAGAATAAATAAATGTTTATTCAAGACAAAAAAAAACAGTTTATCATTTATTTATTTTATTTATTTATTGACATTTAATTACTGGCAAAGTGTGACTGGGTATGAGCCCATTTTCAATGGAGTTTCTGGGAGAAAAGCTCCAATATCTTACAAAACATTTCATTTTCAATGGAGTTTCTGGGAGAAAAGCTCCAATATCTTACAAAACATTTTAAGAAGAATAGTTTTACAGTTTTTAAAAATAATACAAAAAAACAAGTGCAGTTTAAGTTGTTATACCTAATTAGACATAATATGAAAACATTGGTTAAGAATAGTGTCGCTCGTCTGGTCAGGATAAAACAGACGGACATTTATGGTTCAGTTCAAGCAGCTTTATTACACACAAACACATCAGGAATGAAGCACTGTAACTTAAACTTAACTCATTACATCTGAGTGACACCTCCAGGTGCATCTGCAGTTAATTCCCACTGACACATATAGGCATCAAATATTGCTTGTTCATATTTGCATCAATAATTCCAAAACCATACTATGAACAAGGTTTTAAAATATTTCATCTTAAAGCTTACATAATGGCAAACTCAACCCCATTAATATTTGACCTCTGTGTAGTGCGGGTAAATAGATATTAACTGTTGTTTTTATGATATTAATTTATATAGATATAACTTTCACATTTTTCTAAATATCTCACCATCAAGTAACACAGACAGAACTCGTTAGTCTCATATGAAAGCTCTCAGCTGGGTGAATAAAATGCTGCTGACAGTATGTGTATAACTTGAGTGGTTGGCAAGATATTGTAAGTTGTTTACAAAATATTACAAATGTAATAGTGACTGTGTTTACTGTGACTTATAAAATACAGTTTAAGACCTAGAACCTAAAGAATACTCCCACTATAAAATAGTTTGTGCTGAAAAGTTTGCCATTTGTTCGTCTTTCATAATCCCTACGGTTCCACTGGGCTTATGAAAGAACATTTGTTGTTCATTCCGTCAAAAGGCTTAGGCTCTGCCAATTGGAAGTTACAGTGCAAACTTTCCGAATTGCATTGGAATGAATGAGTTAAATAAACTTATAAACAGACTGATTACTGCACTCATATATGTTAACACTCTGGCTGTTCTTTCAAAATGGCACTGCTGCCTGCATGTGCTCAGTATTTATATGCACGTGCTACATCTGGAAATGCTTCTTAAAGGTACATACACATGCACTGTTCTACAAATAGAACCAAGTTATATGGCAATGATTTAACAGTTAGAGAAATTTTAGCCAGTTTACAGAGAAATTAAAGGAAATTTAGTATAATACAAAAATGAGTTGCAATTCAAAATGAGAAAAAAGCAGGCTTTTGGTATATTTAGAGAGAAATTGATAGAAGTAAGTGAATGAAGAAGGGATAGTAAGGACATGTAAGGTATGAATAGATTTTTGTTCAAATTTAGGGATATCATTTATCCTTATGTTGGGTAAGAACAGAGACAGCTTTTTCCTAGGACGTCTTTCAGAATGATTGTGAAAAATGGGAGTGAGGGTATTGACCTGATGAATAGAGATAAGGAGTTCCAGGCCTTAGTAAAATGGTACGAGTACAGACAATGCACAGCAGATTTGATAGGTTTGTGGACCTACACTAGTTTTTAGTCATTGGATCATAATGACTAACTAGGAACAGAGTTGTGTAGAACGTTATTTAATGCTAGACAAGCACATACTTCCATCTGGAAATGCTTTTTAAAGGTACATTCATCCTTCCTCTCTGAGAAATAGATCATATGCTAAATGACAGTGTTCAATGGCATGCAATCTACAGAAATGGTCTTTTGACATGCAGTTATACAGAACTAATTATTTGACATGTAATCATACAAAATCAGACACATATAAAACAATCATGTCCATGTTGCTGTGCATTTTACACTAGGTCTAGACATATGAATTGATTGTGTAACATAAAAGAATTGGAACTAGCAATGGGGGCTGCCTTCAAGGAATGTTCAACTTTGGGGACAACTGGGACATCATCAGGAATGGGAATGGATACTGAGACATGTTCTTCGGGATTAATATTCTCAGGGTTGCTCTGAGCTCTAGAGTCTGTATCACAGGTACGATGCTGTGATATTGTTTCTGATACAGGAAGAAGATGCTTGCAGTTTCTGTTGTATTTTACACCCTCAGATTTCACTAAGTAGGATCTTGGCTCAGCACATATACCTCTCACTTGACCAATTCGATCAAAGCCTTTTGCTATTTTCATCTGTCTCTCCTTCTTTCAACGTACGAAGAAATCTGCTTATTTTATTATAGCTGGACTTCTGAGATGAGTGCTTCTTAAAAAGTTGGGCTTTGATTGCTCTGTTGTTTTTAGCATTAGGCACCAACAAACTAGAACTGATAGACAAGGTTGTTCTGGTTTGTCTAGATAGAAGTCCCTGAGCAGGCGAGCCAAGTAGGTTGTCACGGGGTATATTCCTGAGATTAAGTAAATTCAAGAAGATATTGGTATTGTCATGCTTTGACCTCTCTAGTAATTGCTTTGCACTCTGTACTGCACATTCAGCAAGGTTGTTTGACTGTGGGTATTCAGGACTAATAGTAACATGAGTAAAGCCCCACTCTTTTGCAAATCTCTGAAACAATTGACTGGTGAACTGAGAACCGTTGTCAGAAATAACTGTGTGGACTACCATGGACTGAGAAATGATGTTTCATCTTAATAATACCAGCACTGCATGTTAAGTTAGGCAGCAAATCACTCTCAAACCAATTCAAGTAAGAGTCTACCAACACTAAGTAATGCTGATTGTTTCACTCAAATATGTCAGTTGCTACTGTTGACCAAGGTAGTTCAGGAATTTGGCTTAGCTGAAGTGGCTCTTTTTGCAAATGCAGTTTAGTACTGTTGCACACTGAAAAAGAAGAAAGTGCTTTATCAATGCCCTTTGATAGAGAAGACCAAAATACTTGTCCTCTCACCCTTCTTTTCGTAGAATTGGAACCCGGGAGACCATGACGCAAAATCTGAATGCATTCACATTGTAAGGGAGTAGGAACAATAACTTTTGGACCTCTGAAAATTATACCATCTTCCATCAGAATCTCATCTTTGTATGGAAAATAAGGTTGAACTATTGGCGGTACACATGATTGCTTTGATGGCCATCCTTCATTGATGAAGTGGTTGAGCTTTTGCAAAATAGGATCAGTCTTTGTATGATCTCTTAGCTCAAGTCTCATGGTAGAAATATGCACTTTCATGACATCAAAGTCAAAATTCTCTGCATCAAGCTGTTCCGTGGTATTTCTGGGTGATTTGTATAAGGTATCAGCTAGACAAAGAAGTTTGCCTTTTGTATAGACAATTTTGAAATTATACTTTTGCAATTTGAGCATCATTCTCTGTAGTCTTGCTGGAGTTGAATGCATAGGCTTCTTTAAAATAGTGACTAGTGGTTGATGGGAAGTTTCTATCTGAATAGCTCGGCTATAGATATAATCATGGAACTTCGAACATGTGAACACAATTGCCAAACATTCCTTCTCAATTTGAGCATACTGCATTTCAGTTTGGTTAAGAGTTCTAGATGAATAAGCAACAGGTCTGCCCTATTGATGAATAACTGCACCAAGACCGAACTTTGAAACATCACAGGAAAGAATTACTGGTTTGTGGACATCATAGTACCTCAATATAGGTGGGTTGGCAATTTGCTGTTTGAGGTTATCAAATGCTCTCTGGTGTTATTTTAACCATGACCAGGCAACATTTTTGAGTATAAGCTCTCTTTAAGGCACTGATAACTCATTAAATCAGTGATTAATTTGCCCAGATAGTTAACCATACCAAGAAAACACTAAAGGGCTTGGATTTTGTCTGGAGCTGGCATCTCAAGAATAGCAACAATAATGTCTTCTCATGGCCGAGAGATTCTATAAATAGAACCCCTCTGTATAATCCTGCTACAGTGAACAGAGGACTAGTAGGACACTAAATACTGAGACACAGGCTTCCACTTCCTGTTTAAAAGCTATTGAGATGAGGGAAAGCATGGGAATACAACAAACTGACCAAGAACATATAAATTCTAGTGTTTCTACTCTCCAAGTTGCATCTTTTGCTTCTATAGTGAATGGGAATACATCTACATTGAATATGGATAAAAATTCGAAGTCAGAAGAACGAAGGAATGCAAACACTATAGGTAAAACTCAAATAGACACTTCACAAGCAAATGCTACAGATACTAATGTTTTTGTAGAGAATTTGAAAGTGGGAGAATTCACTTTGAAAGCAGCTCTTCCTTTCAGAGCTCGAGCCAAAAGCAATCCCAATATGGGAAAGACAGCAAGGGAATATCAAATGGACAGAACTGCACACTTTTCAAAGAAAAGGAGGATGTAAAAACTGATCTTATTGTTAACATTTCTTCCTTTACTCTAACTAATGAACAAAACAGTTTGCTTAATAAGGGTTTGTCTTTTATACCTGCCAAGAAGGCAGATTTAACTGAAATGCTAACAGACTTGAAATTGCTTGGTAGGAATTTATCATTAAAATGCATGTTTTGTAATAATGAAAATGTTAATGTAAATATATACAAGAAACCTAGCACTTTTGTACCTCCCACTCCTTCAGGCATACAAAGATTTTTAGATATCTGTGAAAATGCTTTTAATGAAGCTTATACTCCTGGGAAGCAAGGCTGCACCTTTCATAATTTAAATACAGAAGAATATAGGGCTCTACATGAATTGCAGGATTTACATTCTCTTATTATTAAGCAAGCAGAAAAAGGTGGTAAAATTGTATTAATGGACAAAGATTTATATGTTAACCAGATGAAGGTTTTGCTATTAGATACTTGCACCTATCAAATGCTGACAAAAACAGCTGTAATTGCTATCACTGATAAAGTGTCTTTTTTATTGTTTGATTTACTGATTACAGGATTAATTGATGAATCCTTATTCAATTATTTTTCAGTACAAAAACCTCTAGTTCCTAGGATTTATGGACTCCTTAAAATCCATAAACATCCCACGGTTCCTCCTTTATGCCCCATCGTATCAGGAGCAGGATGGTGCACTGAGCCTTTATCTATTTATGTAGAAGGTATTTTACATGAGTTCTTGGATAGTTGTTATACAGTTCTTAGAGACACAAAAATGTTTTTATAGCGGTTGCAAAATAGAATGGAAACCATTGATAATGATGAAGAATTTGTATTCCTTACCATGGACATTGAATCTCTTTTTACTAGTATTCCAAATGTTTGGGGTATTGATAGAATAAGAGAATTCCTCAATATGAATAAGAAGCTAACTACTAATAAGATTATGCTAGTCTGTGCACTATTGGAGATTATACTTGAAAATAACATTGTAACTTTTCAGGATCAATTTTTTCTACAGAAGTTTGGCGTGGCTATGGGCACTTCGTGTGCAAATAGTTACGTCAATCTATCACTAGTATGATGGGAAGAACAATATGTTTTGTCAGATGTTAACCCATTTTTTGGCTACATTCTCTGGTACATCCGTTTCGTGGATGATGTTTTTGTCTTGTGGAAAGGGCATGGTGAAAATATCAGTAATTTCATTGATTACCTGCATAGTACTACAGACTTTTTGAAGTTTACTTTTACTTTTTCTGATACATGTTTTGATTTCTTGGATGTGAGTGTCACCCTTACTGATTTAAAGCAGATAAGAACCAGTATTTATCACAAACCCACAAGAACCAATGCCTGTCTTCACAGGTCAAGCATGCACTGAGACACATACCTAGAAATGTCCTCAAAGGACAAGTCTATAGAACCCTATGCCTACATAATAATGATGAAGAGGCAGTAGTTGCTTTAAATAAGTTACAAGACGAATTTCAAACAAGAGGCTATTCTAGCTCAGAAATCACTAGAGTGATAGCAGATGCATGGAAATTGAGATCTACAAGATGTAAACCATACATGAGCTCTTATAGTGCTGATACAAGTATACCTTATGATACAAGTATTGATAGAAATAAGTTTAGAATAGTGTTTAGATTTGCAAGTGACATCAATAAGTATACGGAAATTATTAAAAAGAATTGGCACTTATTACATGAAATACCAGGTCTGGTTTCCACAGTTGGTGACACCCCAAACTTCAGTTTTAGAAATAATGTGTCTTTAAAGCAGCAGCTCTGTAATAGAGAACATCAGTCTTTTAGAAAAATCTCTCAAACAGACAGGGCACCTTCCGTGCAGGAATTGTGCTGCTTGTCAGCATGTCTACACTAAAAATGAGTACATTCATCCTGTGAAATGTTTTAAACTTTATACGAAGAATTACTATGATTGTAAAAGTGTCAATGTTGTTTATTTTTGTTTATGCCAAGCATGCCATGCCTGTTATGTAGGCAAAACAAATAGGAGTTTTAAAGAAAGAATGTTAGAACATATAAGGGACATAATGGAACCAGAAGCAATCAAATGCTCTAGCTAATCATGTCCTGAATACAGACAGTAGTCATTGTTTTAAATTTTAATCTTACAACAAATAGTAAGGACAAACAGAGGTGGTGATGTAGAAAACCACACTGAAGAATTAGAACAACAATGGATCACTAAATTACAAGCAGATAGATATCCTGGTTTGAATGGCTGCACCTCATTAGTTCCTTACCTTAAGGCAAGGCGCCTTAAACACTAAATATGAGTTTTTTATATATTTTCTATTGTACTATTATGGTTATATGTGCACAAAATGTGTGTGTGTGTGTATATATATATATATATATATATATATATATATATATATATATATATATATATATATATTTTAATAACCATCAGGGATGACATTCCCCCTTTTTTTAAATATTACTGTGTGTAAATACACACCTTTCTATATATTTTATGCATTTTTCTTATGGATATCGATATATGTTCTTATGTTAGTGGAGTAATATGTCTTTAAATTGTGATGTCATACTAATTGTCCTAGTATTTAACCAAGCATCAGCTGTAGTGATGTGGTCTGATGAAGCAACATTAAGTTGTGAAAGCGCTTACCGTTTGTCTTCTGCAATAAAGTACAGTGTCCTCTCTTGATTCAGCCAGCACCACAATATGGTGGTTCCCCCTCTCCTGCATATACTGTTTATACATACAGAAATGAATATTCTCTTTCAATAGCCTCTGACCCAACTAAGTTAAGCAAAATAAATGCTCTTGTATGTGCATCTTTGTCAGAAAAAGCTGCTTGTATAAAAATATCGTTTTCTTGCTCAAATAATTTCCAATTCTCTGCCTCTGCCATCTTAACACACTGTAGTGAAGGTGCTTGAAGTTATGTACAAACATACACACATAAATTTATATGCCAGAACTTTATGCCAGTACTTGTAATTATGCCCAGTAGAGCAACAAACTATTTGAAATAACTGCACGTAGTCAAATAAGTGTCCATAGCACAAGAACACTCTGAAATCACTGTACTTTGTGAAACCACTCATCAGTGTAAGAACTACTTCAAAATGACTGTACTTGGTGAATAAACTGTACACAACAGAAAAAGCTCAGAGTAACAAACACTTTGAGATGAATGCACTTTGCAAATAAACTGTGCACAGTACAAGAATCTTTTAAAATGACTGTACCTATTTATTTTACATTTGTTTATCGGGAAAGTCCAACTGGACATGTCCTTTTTCAGTGGAGGCCCGGGTAGAAAAGCTCCAGTTAGAACAGAGACAAACAAAACATAAAAAAACAAATGAAACCACTACAAGTCATCAAAGGCCAAGTAGCAATAGTTGCACATAATAACATAAATGTGACTAATACACATTGATAAAAGGCCAAATAACAATAATATACAATGTGTTAAACAATCTACAGTTATACAAACATTATACAAAACATTAGGACATTAGAGGAATTTTATACAGGCACAAGGAATTTAGACACTCAGAGAAAGGTTAAGATTGTAGTATAAGTAAAAATCGCATAGTGTATTCCAGTTGCAATTAGGCATCAATGCGCAATTGATATTTACAAGGTAAGTTACATTATAATGTTTTAAAATAATAGCAAGCCAGTGTTAGAGATGCACTTTCATGGTTTGTGTGTATTTAATTGGATAAGAAGAGTTGAAGAGGTGACAATGGAGAGTGAATTGTTATCTGCCAGCCGGGTGGGGGTAGAGCAAGGGCAAAGCAACTTACTAAGGAAGTGTTTTTTAATACTTGTTTTGAATAGAGCTAAGGATGTTATGGAGGAAATGTTTGCTGGCAGTTCATTCCAGATTTTACTTATGAAGTTTGCAAATAGGGAATTCCCTGCTTGATTTTTGGATATATAGTTTTTTATTTGATGTTTGCTGGTGGATCAGAGTCGTCTGCCGGTAACATATGGTTGAAGAAGAGTTTGTAGCACTCGTATTTTTTCTGGATCTGAGAGGATTTTATTGGTAGTTGTGGTGGTGGGGTGTACCTGTTTTGCCTGGTGGAAGGATATTATTTATAGTGGACCAGAATTATTGTGGGTTTTTGTGTTGCTTGGCTTGTATTTTGGTGTAGTAGTTAACTTTATCTATTTCAGTCTGTTTCTTTCCTTTGTTTCTAAGTTCCTGATAAGTTTGTAGTATGAGTTGGGACTTATCTGATTTCCAGGTAGACCAAGCCTTACCTTGAAGTCTGAGAAGTTTTAGTGTTTCCTTATTTAGCCATGGGGCATAGTTAGTTTTTACACGTATATATCTACTGGATGCTTGAGAGTTTAAAATGGAAAGGAAGGTAAAGTTGAAGCAATTCACGGCCCCTTGTAGGGAGTAGCTGTTTTAATGGTATCCAATTACAATGTTTAAATATTTCTAGAAGTTTGTTGGGTTTAAGTTGTTTTTATTTCTTTTTTATGGGAGAATGGGTTGTTTAGTTGGGTTTGTTCTTTTTTTTGACCAAATAAGTGAGATAATGATCACTGAGGCTGTCTGGCAGAAAACCAGAGTTGGGGTATAGGGCTGGCCTATTTGTTAACATCCAATCTAGAGTGGAGTGTTTGTTGGAAGATTTATTAATCCTGGTGGATGCTTGGATGAGATGAAAGAAACCATGTGGGTTAATACAGTTTTTGGGGTATGGAGAACTGCAATCTGACCAGTCTGTATTGAGATCATCCATTATAAGTGATTCCTGAGATAGGTTATTGGTACAGCAATGTAGAATGTTTTCTAGCATTGGGATATTATCCCTTAGTGGCCTGTAGAGACCCATTATATTTATATATATGTGTGTGTGTGTTTGCTGCGGCTGATGTTTAGTTTGGCAAATATTATTTCTGCATTTTTAAGCTCTAAGGTTTTATCGGCTAGTGTTTCTGTAGAGAGGTCGTTTTTAAAGAGTAGAGCAAATCCACCTCCTCTTTTGTTTATTCTGTCAGTATGTATAATGTTGTAGCCTGGTGGAAGTATTTCATTATTGTTGGTGTTGGGATTTAGCCACATCTCTCTGTGAGTAGTGCGATGTCTGTTGAGAAAAGAGAGATGTTAGCATGGAGATCATGAATTTTGTTGTCTGTGCTGTCTGTGCTACTTATGTTCATATGTAAAAGGTCCAGTTTTCCATGGTGTAGTAAAAATTATTTAATCCATAAACAGGAAAAAATTAGTGCTTTCGTCTTGAGCACAAGACTTCAAGTCTTGTGCTCAAGACAAAAGCACTAATTTTTGACTGTGAAGTCTTGTGCTCAAGAAAAAAGCACTCATTTTTGCCTGTTTGTGGATTAAATCATTTTTACTACACCCCGGAAGACTGGACCTTTTACATATTTATTGGTTTTGGTTTTAATGTTTCTTTTGACTATTTTTGAGTGATTCTTATGTTCATATTCAGTATTAAAATATCTGCTATATCCCTATTGGGAGTCATTGATACATGGTTAGTGTTGAGTTGAGGGCTGGTGACTAAAGCTGGGCATTTGCTGGCTGGGCCGGGGTTTGGATGAATGTCCCCACTTAGGGCTAGCCTTGAGGCTATTTGGATGATATATCTTAAGAGTTTGTTAATGTTTTTGTCATATTTCAAGGAGATACTGGGAGAGTTAGGATAGTGAAGCAGGGGGTTTAGCTTGGGTTAAGGCTGTGCTAATAAAGATGGTGTTACCTATATCTATGTTAACTGGATTGAGAGGAAGGTGATGGATGGGTGTTAGAGGTGAAGTGGAATGGAGGGTTTGTGGAGGACAGAGTGACATGAAATGATGTTGGTTGTTAATATTAGTAGTGATAGTGAGGGTATCAGCAAGAGTATCTGGTATATGGATTTAGCGATGTGTTGGTAGGGCATGAGTCTGTTTGACTTAGATGAATAATTGGAGGTGGCCATTTCAGGTATGAGATAGAGCTAATTTAGTTCACTGAATGTATTTTCAGAGAGGGGAGGGAAGGTATTAAAGGGTGTGAGGATTATCCGGCAAATTATGGAAGGATAAGGGATGGAGTTTAGGAGGAATTGAGGAAGGAGTTGTGTTAGGATGGGTGACCTGGTTGGTGGAGGTAAAGGGGGAGTGCCATCTAACTATAAATCTAGGTAGGGCAGAGGTGGGTGGGAAAAGGGATAGGGTAGAGTAGGGGAGTGAAGCCCAAGTGCAATGAGGCCAGAATGGAGTGGGTTAGAACCCAGAAATCAAGAAACAATCAGAGATATTGTGCTTAGGTAAGAGAAATGGATACAAGTTTTAGTACAATTACTGGTTAATAACAAGCAAAATATTTAAAATTAGCTGGGGAAAGGGAAGAAATTTAGCTTGACTGAGGTAAAGCTGTAGATTATATTGGTGAGCAGAGGGAGAGCCTAAAATTGACCAAGAAACAGCCAGAATGCCCAACAGCTGTCGTCTCGAGTGAGGCAAATGGCAACAGTTAATTTAATAGACTAGAGCAAGTATTATGAGCTTAGTTTATTTATGTTTAGTTAATTAACAGAGCTACAGAAAGTAGTTCAATCTTAAATTATAAACAAAGTAATAGGGGTGTAACATACAGGTCTCTTTTCTTGGATTTATTCTGGTGGCTTTGCAAAGTTTCCTGACTTTTGTTTAATGTCTCATGGAGCGCTTTACTATCAGTGCAGGTACGGGGACTGTTCTATGAGATGTCAGGGGACTGTAAAAATACAAGAAAATGAAGGAAGCAGGATAAATAAGGGAAAATTATAGAATGATGCAGTCAGGCTAATAAAAACAATGAAAGTACAAGTCAGAATATTAATAACCAGCTTACAGTTCAAATTCTAACCAGTTTTAGCAAGTTAACAGCAGTATATAGATGTTTTTTGGACAGTACTAAATACTTCTGATGAGAGATAGTTCTATGTCTGTTAAAGTAGAGATGCTAGACCCTTAGTTATGTATAAATAGTAATGAATGACTACAGCAGGGAAATAAGATAATCAAATATCTAAATGCAATGAAAACAATCAGTGTGCATGCATCGCAACAGTGATGTATTTCAAATGCAGTCATTTGCAGACAGAAACCAAACATGTGGTTCTTTGCACTGAGTCCCTAGAAAGGTGTACAAGCATTACTATCAGCATTAATCCAGTGCATTAGCTATCCTCACATTATAGTAACATTCAATACATTGTTGTACAATGAAAAGATAGCGTAGGGACACTGACAATGCAAGATAGAACAAAATAAAAACCAAAAATCAGCACAGGTAACTTGTTGCTAGATGATCTCACACCGTGGCATGCAGCTGTTGCAGCAAGTTACAAATGGCACCAGGGGTTTATTAAAACTCTGGAAGGCTTCTACTGGACAGGGGAGGGGCATAGTGAATGAGTGGCCAATTGGATGGGGGGAAAGGAAGCAGAACTCGGATCTCAAGAAGCAATCAGAGAGATTGTGCTCAGGTAAGAGAAACAAGTACAAGTTTAATGCAATTACTGGTTAATAACAAGCAAAATGTTTAAAATTAGCTGGGGAAAGGGAAGAATTTTAGCAAGACTGAGGTATTACTGTAGATTATATTGGTGGGAAGAGGGAGAGCCTAAAAAAGACAAAGAAACAACCAGAATGCCCAACAGCTGTCATCCTGAGTGAGGTGAGTGGCAACAGTTAATATAACAAACTAGAGCCTGTGTTATGAACTTAGCTAGTTTAAGTTTAGACTCTTTAGTTAATTAACAGAGCTACTGGCAGTATTTTAATCTTAAATTATATACAAAGTAATAGGGGTGTAACATATAGGTCTCTTTTATTGGTTTTATTCTGGTGGCTTTGCAAAGTTTCCCAACTTTTGTTTAATGTCTTACAGAGCACTTTACTATCAGTGCAGGTATGGGGACTGTTCATTTAGATGTCAGGGGACTGTGGAATATTAAACGCTCTCACACAGCATGGGGCTGTTGTGGCCTAAATCTGTACAGTGTAAGAAACACTTTGAAATGGTGGCACTCTGCGAATAAATATACACAGCACAAGAAACTTTTCAAAATGGCTTTACTTTGACTGCACTTTGCAATATAACTGTAGTTTACATACAGCAAACTCTTTGAAATAATTGCATCGTAATAAAGCACACACTCTGCAAACACTTTGCACACTCTGAGATACTTTGAACAACTCTATTTATGCTTTGAATGGCTTTGGTCAATGCAAAATAGTACTTTGTGCCCAAAACACAGTCTCTTACTAAACAGCATGCAGGTGCCTTGCTCTTTAAGCTTATTTTGCCTTTTTATTGTACTCGTTATGTCCATTTAACCTCTTATCATACTCATTATACTTTTCTTGTGCCCGTTTTACTTTAAACATGGTCGTTATGCAAACCAAAGGTAATTGTGAGCCCCATATGAATATCTCTGCTAGTTTTATCAAATATCATAGTTCTGAACATTTTGTTTAATTAATAATGTATTTTGTGCCTTTAGTTTGATTAATAATGCATTTTTTGCCTTGCAAATGCTCTGTTTCATTTTATTTGGCAAATAAACCATTTGTGCTAGTTTTTTGTTACCTTAAGTTCATTTCTGGCCTTTTTTCATTTTTCTGAGGTCCATTTCACTCGGCCAGCTTAATCTGCCTTCACCTTCAACTCTGCACTTTATGGCTTGAAGAAGTTGCTCTCTTCATCCCTGTTCTAACACCATGTCGCTGGTCTGGTCAGGATAAAACAGAAGACCATTCATGGGTTCAGTTCAAGCAGCTTTATTACACACAAGCACATCAAGAATGAGGCTTTGTAACTTACACTTAAATAAACGTATAAATAGACTGACTACCACACTCATACATGTCAACACTCTTGCTGTTCTCTCAAAAAGGCACTGCTGTCTGCGCGTGCTCACTATTTATATGCACATGATTGCATCTGGAAATGCTTCTTGGAGGTACATACACACACTCTGCTCTACAAATAGAACCAAGTTATATGACATGATTTAACAGTTAGAGAAATTTTAGCTAGTTTACAGAGAAATTAAAGGTAATTTAGTATAATACAAAAATTGCAATTCAAAATGAGAGAAAAACAGGCTTTTGGTATATTTAGAGAGAAATTGATAGAAGTAAGGAAGTGAATGAAGAAGGGATAGTAAGGGCATGTAAGGTATGAATAGATATTTTTCCAAATTTAGGGACATAGTTTATCCCTGTGTTGAGTAAGAACAGACACAGTTTTGAGCTAGGAAGTCTTTCAGAATGATTGTGAAAGATGGGAGGGTGGGTACTGACCTGATGAATAGAGATAAGGAGTTCCAGGTCTTAGTAAAATGGTACAAGTGTAGATTTGATAGGTTTCTGGACCTACAGGAGTTTTTAGTCATTGGACCATAATGACTAACTAGGAATAGCGTTGTGTAGAACGTTATTTCGTGCTAGACAAGCAGATGGATTCTTGTAATTGTATATGTGGTAGAAGCTGTGTATATGTTAGCTGATGGGGGATGTTATAAGCAATTTAGACCTTTAAGTGCTATCCAGTGGTGGGTCCTGAAAAGGGGTATTTGCTGCAAATTTAGCAATGTTGTTATAGCATTGTTCAAGTTTTGATTTTTCTGATGCCTGAAGGTTAGTAAGGATGGGATCACCATAATTAAGTGTGGGGAGGAGATAATAGTGGCAAGTGTAGCTTTAGTTGCATCGGTGAGAAAGTTGTTTGGCTCTATAAGGCATCCCTACTTTTTTATGAGTTTTTCTTATACAATTTTGTATATGCAGGTCACATTTAAGATTATAATCCACTATCATCCCTAACAATAATCATAATTCTAATGAGCTTCAGCCACATAATTATATACTTTATTGGCATACTCTCCTTTAGTGTATCATTCTGAAGTTCTTTTTTTTTAATTTTACTCCCAGTTTTTCAGTGAAAAGAAACCATTGTGCATATTAGCTTTATCTGATTAAGAAATACATAAAATAAAAATATAATAAATACGAGTTTGGTAAAAAAATCAAGCAATGCAAGTGCATCAGTATATTATGCACTGTACAGTGCTATATAATTTGTATAACTAGAAGTCACCCGAATGCAAATTGTATAGTTTTTTTGTGGAAATATACTTCTGGATACTCTTAGAATACTGGGATTATACATCATCCCAAAATGTCTAATTACATGACATCTGTTGGGTGTAGACACAAAATTCATAAAGCTTGGCCATTACAGAGTGTGACTAGTCCAGTTAGTAGCAGGGGTGCTTTGATAAGTATGATTAATAAGCCCATTGTGATTGTGCATTCACAAGCCAAAACTGTCATGACACTGTGGAAAGTTTTATAATTATACTTGTCTGCAGTATTAAGTTGCTACATGGATGCTTTGGACAAGATTAATATATAATATTACATGTGTATAATTATGCAAAAACTTGTCCCAAAAAGATTGTTTTGTTATAAGTGAGATATGCAGTGCAATATCTTTAAATTATGTTTAATAAATTGATTTTCTCTCTGTGTTTATTAAGCATTTTAATTTAATTTAATTTAATTGATAATTATGCAAATTGATCTTGTAATACGCTACTCTAACTTGACCAAAAACAGCTGAAGACATCAATACAGTTCTTTTGTGCAGGATCAGGAAGAAAAATAATCACCTTATTTATATCTGGGACAATAAGGCATTTACTTTAGTCCTCAGATGTGTGGCCTTAGCAGTCTGAGGGTGGACACTGCATTATTAAGAACTCATTGTCTAGAATGTCTGCATGACACCCATGCAGGTGGACAATAAAGTCACAACTGCTGAATCCTACACAAATGCACTCTATAAGCACTTACATGAGTGCATGGATCGTGCTATCCCAACCAGAACCAAGACGCTATCCTCCAAAAAAGGAAGCCAATCTGGTGGTCCCCTGCCATAAAGAAACTGCACAACAGAAGGAAGAAACTGTTGCAAAAGAGAGTAAAATCCCATGAGTGGAGGAGCTCCCAGGTCAGCCTCAGTAAGAAGCTGAGATCCCTTATAAGATCCTCCAAAGCTAGCTACGAAAATAAAATTGCCACTAATTCCAAGGACAAAAACAAAGCATTCTATAGCTATGTCAAGAATCTCAATGGCAACACCCAGATCTGCTCTGAGTTACAGCACAAAGGCACAAAAATTACAGAACCAACTGATATTGCCAACATCCTGGCAGGTAGGCTCAGTGCTAACTTTATCCCCCCCTCACCCCCTAAAGGGCCCATATCTATACAGGAAGAATGCAGAGTCCCTGTAATCACAACTACGCAGGTGAAAGCTGCACTCTCTAAAGCCAAAAACACAGTATCCATGGGACCGGACAACATCCCAGGCTGCATTTTACACAAACTTCAGAATGAACTGGCTCCTCACTTAAGCACCATGTTCAATAATAGCCTCGCATCAGGCTTTGTGCCCACTGAGTGGTGCACAGCAACAGTTATCCTACTCCACAAAGGGGGAGCCACCACTGATCCCGGGAACTATAGACCTATTAGCCTGACGAGCCTGGTCTGCAAGGCCATGGAACGTATCATCATGGAACTCATAAACAAAGACATTGGTAACCTCCAAACTCTGGATCCCACCCAGTTCTGGTTTGTGAAAGGCAGATCATGCCTCCTAAACCTGATCAACTTCTTTGAGGCAGTCACCAAAGCCATAGATAAGGGTAAGGTGGTTCACACAGCCTATCTTGACCTCGCCAAGGCTTTCGACACCATCCCCCATTCTGGAATTTTAGATAAACTCAATAAACTAGGCATAAATCCCTACGTCACAAGATGGGTTGCCAACTGGCTCACTGACAGAACCCACACTGTAAAAGTTGCAGACTCCAAATCTGACCTCAAACCAGTGACAAGTGGAGCACCACAGGGTTCCGTCCTGGGACTGCTCCTGTTTGGTATCTACTTCTCTGAAGTACAGGCTAACACAGAAGGCCTCTGGCTAACGACGTTTGCAGATGACTACAAACTAGGAGCCATAGTCCCCAAATGATGTGAACATCCTACAGAAGGGCCTCTCTGAGACAGATGCCTGGTGTCAGAGCCATGGCCTCAAGCTCAATGCCAAAAAGTGCAGTGTCATCCCCTTTGGTAAAAACTCTGTACCCATGAACTACCACATAGGCAGCAATCTACTTAACACCGAATGCGTGATAAGAGGCCTTGGGACCCAGGTGGACAGTAGTCTCTCCTTTGATAGTCACATCGCCACAGTAGTCAGGAAGTCCTTCTATGTGGCACACCTCATCATAAAAGGCTTCTCATCCAGGAAAAAAGAGGTCATTGTTCCCTTCTACTCGACACTCATTAGACTCATTATAGAGTACAATGCCCCTTTTGGAATGTACCTCAAAAGACATCTGCAGCAGCTGGAAAGGCCACAGATGTACCTCACAAACAGGATTACTAGACTCAAACAAATGCCCTGCACTGACCATCTCAAAAAACTCCAGCTTTATTCCGTAGCATATCGCCTACTCCAAGGTGATCTCTGCCTAACATATAAAGCTGTGTCAAACCCAGAGCTGTTGGACATGCTACACCTAAAGAAATCCCAATCCCTCCGAGTTACACGCTCTAGGGACCTAAACCTTGTCACCACAATAAATAGGACATGCTGGAGGAATAGATTCCTATCCCAGAGACTTCCCATACTCTGGAACAGGCTACCCATCTATGTTAAGCAAAGTTCTTCATTAGCACTCTTCAAGAAAAATCTTGATGAGTGGATGGGAAATAGGAAATACACCCCTGGGATCACTTCTGTGTCTCTGCTCGACAGTGGCACAGGAAAATAACTTTCTTGGGTGGCATAAGCCAGGGAACCTTGTTGGCTAGGCTTATGTAGGCCCTTGTGCCAATAGCCTAGTACCTACCTATGAACCTATGAACCTATAAGAGATGTTAAACTGAGATCATAACTGCTACTTCTTGGGGGGTATACATGATTTCCTGATGAAATGTATGAATTTCTCTCTGTGGTATGTGTGTGTGTGTGTGTGTGTGTGTGTGTGTGTGTGTGTGTGTGTGTGTGTGTGTGTGTGTGTGTCTGTTGGGGAATTACAAAACATCTTTATGCAAATTAAACTGCAGTTACAGTACCAATATTAATACTAGATTACTATGCAGCTAGATTAAGAAATTATGATTTTAATGAATTTGGAATTTAATAGCAAGCTCTTCTAATGATTTGGTTGTAAGGTCCAGTTGCTTTTACAGTTATGCTTGTATTCTTCTATATGATGACCTGCAATTTTGTTGTAATAGTTTTATAAAACTTAAACACTGCTCATTAGGTGGATACAAAACAAAATAATCTGAGTGTTTTCATATAACCCATCTGCAGCAAAGAAGAATAAAAAAAGAAAAAAAGTTAGCCAGGACCATTTTAAACAGTCCATTCCAGTACTTGCAGCTGATACATTTGTCCCTTGGAATTTGTATTTCCTAAGCCTAAAATGTTTTCTAGAAAGAACAAATAAATTCAGCATCTGTAATATAAATAGCACTAAATAATAATGGTTCTATGATGAGCTCATCACACTCAGGATAAGACTAGCATAAACTGGGGTTCATAGGCAGAGGCAGCATACAAAAAGGTATAATGGGATGGATGAGGAGGCCAAAAAACCTGGCATACAAAATATCATAAGAAGTACGACCTCACAAAAAATAAAATGGTATTCTTAAAATACATGCATTATTTCACATATTTCTACACATGCTTACTTCAGCTATGCCCTTTCAGTCATCTGTTGTAGAAACTATGAACTTCTGAACTATAAAATAAAAATGTAAAAGGAAGCTGATATTTATCAATATAGCAATAAGAGATGACAGGATTTATATTGTATTGGGATAACATCACACTTGGTGTTGATAGACACAAGGCTGATGGCTAATTCTGTTAAGAGCCACAAAGCTAGAGACAGAAAGAGAAAGGGAGTAATGTTGAGAGAAGGGGGAGAGATAAATCTATAGCTTCCAGTGCTATAGCCTTTTTACCATGTCTCTTGTACTCCTCTTACATCTTTAATAATCTAGTCACTTCACTTCAAAGCATACTAGAACAAGCATATACTTGGATTGTCCATTTTACTTCTGGACACAGTAATCATTCCCAATGCTGTTTCTGCACATAATTTCAGCTGGCTTGACTTTAACCATAGTCTGACTTTTACACAGCTATGATTGTCTCAATAATTCCTCCTGTAGCCAAACTTCTCATCTCTATCTAAAGTTAATAACTGAAGGGTCTTTCCATGGAAACCTACACAACCCAGTCATCAGCTGGTCCATATTTCATGCTTTTCAATAAATTTGGCAGCTCAGTGGTTTCAAGCATCACTACTCCCTCCCAAAATAACTATTAACAGTAAACAGACTTTTAGCTTCCTTCTGCCATCTCATCTCAGTAACAATCAGATGTATAATTGTGGCATCACTTGAGTGATACATTCCCTTACTAAGCAGCCCTTCTATAAACATTACCTAAACAGTCCTCCTTTCATGCAGCTGTTGGACTTTTCAGCCAAGCTAAGTTATAATGAGTCTATTTCACATCATACTTGCTACTAGTTTGCACCAATATTTATTTTAGAACAGTTACATCATGTAATACACATAAGTGTTTGATTTCCTATGTTATTATGTTTAGGACTGTGCTGTGTACAATAGTTTTATTTTTTTGTGTATTAACTGCATACTGTATACTGCACCCTGTTGTTTTCTTATTTATTCCCTTGTAATTGCCTCCCATGTTCTACACCGAAGGTGGGAGCTCCTAGCTGGAAGTTCCTTCTTAACAAATGCTGATAATTATAATAATAATAATAATAACAATAATAATAATAATACCTTATTTCTATTATAATTTGATGAGAAGTTGCAATTTATCTGAGTGGTAATCTTTTAGTCAAGTACTTATTTGTGTGAAGATGGTGAGATACTTTTATGGCTTATATAATAAAATAGTTGAAATCATTCAGTGTGAAGTGTCAGAAATGAGGTGAGTCTCATAGGAGTATATATGACAGAAAGATTAATTTTACATTCCAGTACCACAGTGTATAATGAATAATGAGTCTGCAATGCTGCATACAAGTTAAAAAGTGCACAACTTTTGCTGACCTGCTGATCACATCCAGCTGTTTCCTTAACTGTATTATAAACCAGATCACTCATCTCCCTCATATTCTTTCTAAATGATTATCTATTCAATAATGCAAAACAGCTTCTGTATGAATGTGTACCAATATTGTACTTGCCTAAACATTTTTGAAAAAAAAAACAGGAGTTGCCTTTCTGGACTAAAATCTAACCATATTTAGCAGAATAAAATTTCAGAAAAAGCCAAGAATGTGCAATTAAAATATTTTCTTGTGATATGTTATTGCATAATTGTCCTTCTACCTGACCCAGGAAGATAGCAGTGTACTAAAAAAAGAAGTCATTATACAGGAGGGAGAGCAAGAGAGAGAGAGAGAGAGAGAGAGAGAGAGATAGAGAGGGAGGTAGAGAGACAGAAGGCAGGCAAAGATAGGTGAGTGCTTGTATTATGTGAGACTGTGTGTGTGTGTGTGTGTGTGTGTGTGTGTGTGTGTGTGTGTGTGTGTGTGTGTGTGTGTGTGTGTTTCAGTATATCTGCATGCGGTGTTGTTTATGGGGGAGAAGACATATTTCACTTAAAAATGGCCATATCAGATTCAGCTATATATCTTTTTAAATACTTTAGAAATGTACTTTTATTTTCAGAACAGAATAGGGTATGTACATTTGGAAATGTGCTTACACAACTGCTTCATGACTTCTCAGTTTATGAAGAACCTAAAACACTTTATAGGTTCATAGGTAGGTGCCAGGCTATTGGCCCAAGGCCCTAAGTAAGCCTAGTCAACAAAGTTCCCTGGCTTATGCAAACCCAAGAAAGTTAATTTCCTGTGCCCCTGTCGAGCAGAGCCACAGAAGTGATCCACGGGGTGTATTTCCTATCTTCCATCCACTCAGCAAGATTTTTCTTGAAGAGCGTTAATGAGGAACTTTGCTTGACATAGATGGGTAGCTTGTTCCAGGGTATGGGAAGTCTCTGGGACAGGAATCTATCCCTCTAGCATGTCCTGTTTATTGTGGTGACAAGGTTTAGGTCCCTAGAGCATGTAGCTCCAGAGGGATTGGGATTTCTTTAGATGTAGCATGTCCAACAGGTCTGGGTTTGACATAGCTTTATATGATAGGCAGAGATCACCTCAGAGTAGGCGATATGCTACAGAGTAAAGCTGGAGTCTTTTGAGACGGTCAGTGTAGGGTATCTGTTTGAGGCCAGTTATCCTCCTTGTGAGATACATCTGTCACCTTTCCAGCTGCTGCAGATGTCTTGTGAGGTACAGTCCAAAAGGGGCGTTATACTCTATAATGGGTCTAATGAGTGTCGAGCAGAGGGGAACAATTACTTCTTTTTTCCTGGATGAGAACCCTTTTGTGATGAGGTGTGCCACATAGAAGGATTTCCTGACTACTGTGGCAATGTGATTATCAAAGGAGCGACTACTGTTCACCTGGGTCCCAAGGTCTCTTATCACACATTCGGCATTAAAAAGACTGCCGCCTATGTAGTAGTTCATTGGTACAGAGTTTTTACCAAAGGGGATAACAATGGATTTTTTGGCATTGAGCTTGAGGCCATGGGTCTGACACCAGGGATTGGGGATAAGACTATAGCTCCGAGTTTGCAGTCATCTGCAAACTTTGTTAGCCAGAGTTCTTCTGTGTTAGCCTGCACTTCAGAGAAGTAGATACCAAACAGGAAAGGTCACATGACTGAACCCTGTGGTACTCCACTTGTCACTGGTTTGAAGTCAGATTTGGAGTCTGCAACTTTTACAGTGGGGGTTCTGTCACTGAGCCAGTTGGCAACCCATCTTGTGACATAGGGATTTATACCTAGTTTAGTGAGTTTAGCTATAATTCCAGAATGGGGGATGGTGTCGAAAGCCTTGGCGAGGTCAAGATAGGTTGTGTGAACCACCTTACTCTTGTCTACGGCTTTGGTGACTGCCTCAAAGAAGTTGACCAGGTTCAGGAGGCATGATCTGCCTTTCACAAACCTGAACTGGGTGGGGTCCAGAGTTTGGAGGTTACCAATGTCTTTGTTTATGAATTCCATGATGATACGTTCCATGGCCTTGCATACCAGGCTTGTCAGGCTAATAGGGTGATAGTTCCCAGGATCAGTGGTGTCTCCCCCTTTGGGGAGTGGGATAACTGTTGCTGTGCACCATTCAGTGGGTACAAAGCCTGTTGTGAGGCTGTGATTGAACATGGTGCTTAGGTGGGGAGCCAGTTCCTTCTGAAGTCCATGTAAAATGCAGCCTGGTATGTTGTCCAGTTCCATGGATGCTGTGCTTTTGGCTTTAGAGAGTGCTGCTTTTACCCATGTGGTTGTGACAACAAGGACTCTGCATTCTTCCTGTATAGATATGAGCCCTTTAGGAGGTGGGGTGGGGGGGTAAATTTAGCACTGAACCTATCTGCCAGGATATTGGCAATATCAGTTGGTTCTGTAATTTTTGTGCTATTGTGCTGTAACTCAGAGCAGATCTGGGTTTTGCCATTGAGATTCTTGGCATAACTATAGAAAGCTTTGTGGTCGTCCTTAGAATTAGTGGCGATCTTGTTTTTGTAGCCAGCTTTGGAGGATCTTATAAGGGATCTCAGCTTCTTACTGAGGCTGACCTGGGAGCTCCTCCACTCATGGGATTTTACTCTCTTTTGCAACAGTTTCTTCCTTCTGTTGTAGAGTTTGTTTACGGCAGGGGACCACCAGATTGGCTTCCTTTTTTTGGAGGATAGTGACTTGTTTCTTTTTGGGATAGCACGATCCATGCACTCATGTAAGTGCTTATAGAGTGGATTTGTATAGGATTCAGCAGTTGTAACTGTATTGTCCATCTGTATGGGTGTCATGAAGTTCGCCACTTCTCCATTCTAAGACATAAGTATTAAACAAGTTGGGCAGGAGAATACCTGAAAAAGAGATATTATAAAGAGATAGCTTTCATGCACAAATCTCTGCACAGATATAATAAAAAAGTATAACATAAATGCTTACCATATAATTTGAGGGCATAGTCAATAATAGGTTATTGATTGGGTTCAACTTGCAAACGCAATTAAAATGTTGCAGAGTTTTCTCAGAAGTTTCTGCATTTTAGCGTATGTGTTCCCAGTGCTGGTACATCCACTTAAGTCATGTAAACAATAATGCCCTTTGGGGAAAGCATTATTGGAAAATAATAAATTACTTGGGGGTGTTGTGAGGCAAATTTCTAAAGATTATATCCTCTCCACTCTAGAAGGTCTGTAATTTCCCAATAATGCTGAAACTGGAGGACACTATTGCACTTAAAAATCTCTTCTGCATTTATGTCTGCTGATATTGTGTTATGTGTTGCATTGTGTGCATATGTGTGTGTTTGTGTGTGTGTGTGTGTGTGTGTGTGTGTGTGTGTGTGTGTGTGTGTGTGTGTGTGTGTGTGTGTGTGTGTCTTTTCCAGTCTTTTTTCTTGTTATGATAAAGAACAGCCTGTTTTATCTATTAATATGGCTATGATTTAACGTTCTCTTTCCGTCTTTTTTTATTTTATTTTCTTAACTCAGTAACCCAACTAGGAATAGACCTCTTTCAGGGGTGATCTGGGAGAACTACCTGTTTATGTGACTTACTCAAAGTCACACAGCTGACAACTGGAGGCTGAGGAAATCACTCCTTGGACAACAGAACTAGTGGATGAATCTCATTAGCAGCTCATAGCCTTAATCCCTGTCTAAAAGCCAGTATACCTTTATTAAGAATAAGGCAACTGATTATGTAACTTGACAGACGTCAATAACGAAACAAGAAGTATGCATATTTTATTTTTAAACTAAAATAAGTGTGAAGCAGTACTCTAGTGCTTTAACTTAATAAGATATTTTTATTGATTAGCTATAACCTAATGTTGCTATTTCATTATAGTGTTATGCATTTATTTGTGCGTGCGTGTGTGTGTGTGTGTGTGTGTGTGTGTGTATATATATATATATATATATATATATATATATATATATATATATATAGATAGATGGATAGATAGATATTACTTTTTTATGTGGTGTTTGTTTTAAATGTGAGTAGATGATTTACACGTTAACTTTAAAGCAAAGAAGCTGCTGCACATCTTAATTTATTGTAACTCAGAGCTATAGGGAATTGTTGCACAACTTGAGAGAAAAGCAGAATTTGATGAATAAAAGCAGATGACGTCTTTGTACTACCATAATTTATAAACATGTATGCTTTTTTTTTCCAGATATCACATCATTAAATGTATTCAAAAGAGAAGTTAGCTTGGTGACAACTCAGAACAAACATGCTCAAGTAACTAAAATGCTCCCCCTCATCATTCTTCTTAAGTTAATGTGTCTGTCAGCATACATATTGCCTTCATATAGTTGGGTTTCTGTGGTAATTTTTTTATGTTTCTTACATGTATTTTAGTATTGTTTTCATATTCATTTGTAGTTTGTATTTATTTTACTTCTGTGAATTGCATGTGTAAATGTAAATCATTGTAATGTCTTTTGGCTTTTCCTGGTTAGGGGTTGCCACAATGGAACTCCGGTCCGCTAATGATTGGCAGTAGATTTTTACGGTGACAAGTTGCCAGCCTGACACCCAACCTTCAAAGAAGGTACACTCATTCATGCACGCACTTACCTGCATGTCTTTAAACATCACTTGACCATGGGGAGGACATGCAGACTCCACAGAGAAGGCACTCCAGCTGAGAATCGAACAGGGGAACCTCTTGCTGTGAGGCAACGACGCTAACTGCTGTACCACTGTAAATGTACATCATTGCTTAATCTAATTGGCTATGTGCTTTCTGTTGCTAGGGACTGTTGTTTTTTTTTTTTTTGTCTTTTTTTGCATGTATCTGTCAATCTGTTTATCTATGCAAACACTTTCATCATTTGTCTCAATTCGGGGCCAGAGTCTTGCCTTATATATGCTCGGAGCACTTCTCTTGATTCAGAGACATGCTCCTATCTTCTATGACAGTTATGTACAACTGTCACAAATTTTCTTAATGCACTATATCCATCTCTTGACTAGATGTGCTTGTCTAATCTTGTATTATTCTTTTCTTATCTGTCCCAAATCTTTCTTATCAGATCATCTGCTTTCCTGCACACTTGAACAACCCATAATAATCTGTTCCCCCTGACCTTCTGTGTAGTCGGGGATTTATTGGCTTCCAATTCATTGTCTGTCCCACAATGTAAAACATTTAAATTTGGGGAATGTGCAGTAGTTTGATTGTTGCCTCACAGCAAGAGGTTCCTTAGTTTGATTCTCGGCTGGGGTGTCTTCTGTGTGGAGTATGCATGTCCTCCTTGCATTTGTGTGGGCTTCCTCTGGATGCTCTGGTTTCCTCCCACATTACAAAGACATGTATCTGGAGCTTTTCTCCCCAGGCCTCTGCTGAAAATTGGCTTGTTCCAAGTCGGACTTTCCCAATAAACAAATATTAAATAAATAAAGGTATTTTGGCATATGTATGTCACTATTTTACCTTATTTTACATCTCTTGTCCATATTTTAATTTGCTAATATTAGGTTCCCTCCCACAGTTATTATCTTCCTGTTTGAGGAATCTCTAATGTCATGCTTTCAGTTTCTTCAGGAAGTTTCTTTTTGCATATTTTTATGACTTTTACTGTTACTGATCAGGGAATGTACTTTTGAGTTTTTGGTGCTTCTACATTATATTTAATTTGTGTCGGAACCCTGATTTTTGTATTGTTTGATCTTCTGCTTTTACTTTTATGCATTTTAGTAAGGTTTTTGAGATGTATATGTATGTTCTTTTTGATGTTTGGCATTTTTTACTGAGTAGCTGTTTTGTGAAGTATTTTGTGTTTGACAGTTTTCCATTGTTAAATGGCTTTCCATTGTTAAATGACATTTTGTTCTGTGAGATTCTGTGTGCATTGCGTAGTGATATATTACCGTAAATTTCCTTTCAGAGAACAATCTTGTTTTTTTACATAGCTTTATACAGAAACAATAGCCCTGTTGTTACTTTAGCTTGTCCATATTTATTTATTTATTTAACATTTGCTTACTGGGAAAGTCTGACTTGGAACAAAGCCAATTTTTAGCGGAGGCCCAGGGAGAAATGCTCCAATCGCATGTCTTTGAAATGTAGGAGGAAACCGAAGCAACTGGAGAAAACTCACATGAACACAGGGAGGACATGCAGACTCAGAAGGCACCCCAGCCGGGAATTGAACCAGAGAACCTCTTGCTGTGAGATGACAAAGCAACCGCTGCACTACTGCGCCAACCAAATTTGGGTTTAAAGTTCAAGATGGTCCATTTTCCAAATGCCAGTTGTTAGAGCACACCTAACCACTGAGCCCACCACTTCTTCCTATCCACTGAGTGAGCAGATCTCCTGCAAATCAAGAAAAAAACAACAATGATTTGATGTTGTTAAAGGATGTCCTTAGAGGATACTCCAAAAGCCTGATTGAATAAGCAGGGGTTATGTAAGCACAGGAGGAATTCAAGAGACTATTAGGGATTCAGCAAGGATTATCCTCACAGATCAACTGATGTTGTAAGAATACTTAATGGTGTACTTAAGATTAGGGACCCCCCTTACTGGATCAGTCATTGGACCGAATCTCAAGCAGTATATATTCCATGGAGGAAGTGGCCAAAGGACAGTCAAATGCCAATAGGTCAGAAGGCTGAATCCTAAAAAACAGCCATACCAAGGGGATCCAATTCCTGGAATTATGGCTGAAACATTATGGAAATATCAAGGGAGATCTCATTCCTGAAATCTTGGCTGTGACATTAGTACTTAGTAAAGCAGTAAACTAATAAACAACTGACTGGGTCATAGATGTCTGTACTGCAGACAGTTCTGATGTAATCTCTGAAAGCAAATACACTTTTAATGAATAGTTGTTGGCTGCATATTTTCCAACTGGTGATGAGCTGCCCGATGACAAAAGATAATGCAACTGGTTATTTTCTCTGTGTAGTGGTAGAAGGAATACACAATGTCAGGACAGCTAAGTAATTGATCACACAAAAGAGCTGCTTTTATTTCCCAACTTTTCTAAAGGATGATACCACCCCAAGTCATATAAGTTCATAAATTCCTAGGTAAGTACTAGACTAGATGCCCTTGTAGGTCATTGTAAACCTAGCAATTGTAAATTTAGTTAGATATTGGTCTGATCTATTCCATGGTCGATAGTTAAATATTACCCCTAATGAGAATAACTGGGATCACACCATAAATGATCTGGGGGAACCGAAGCATGGGATAAAGTATTTAAGTGTGGCCTCTGTTGATTAGTAGTACAAAGGGCAGTCCTGGGGTCAATTTTTCTTTTCCCATCTGTAGATCGAAGCTATACTTGAATAGGGACATGGATGAGTTTTCCTTTATGTAGATGGGGAGTCTGTTCCAAAGGAGCTGTATCCTCTGTGAGATATAGCTGTCCATCCAAAAAATTCTGTTGATGTTTCAAAAGATCTTTAGAAAGAGTATTTCTGATTCCATTTGACTAATGAGACAGAGGCTGGCCTGTATGCCAGTCACAGGTCACCTGTTAGCAGTCTATAGGGTTCTGAGTATAGTGACAGGGCTATGAGTTGGTCCATGTAGGACATGTTGGTTTGGTCGTATTCCAGTTGCTACATGAGTCTGGACTGATGCATACCAAAGGAGGCATTATGCTCAATGACTGGCCTAATGAGAGATGAATAAATGGGGACAATGACATCCCTTGATCTAGACACAGACTCTCTGTTTATAAGCTGTGCAATATAGAAAGACTTTCTTATGACAATGGACAGATGTTGGTCAAAGGTTAGGGCATGTTCACATAAGTTCACAAATCACAAACAACTGGGTCAACTCTTAGAGTTGTATATCAGTGTGATAGTTCACTGGGGTAGATGACTTCCAAAAGGATACAATAATGCATTTTTTGCTATTAGGTTCCAGCTGATTATTTTGGTAGCAGTTATTTATTTGGGATAAACTTTCCTGAAGGATAGCAAGCCATTTGGGAATTCAATCCCTGTGCCTAGCTTGCAGTCTTCTGCGAATGTAGTCAGCCAGAGCCCTTTGGTACTGGCCTTTACTTCAGAAAAGTTGATGCCAAACAGGAGAAGTCCTAGCATAGAACTCTGGGGCACTCCACTCAGGACTGGTCTCTTTATGGACGTAACTTCCCCTGTTTTGATTTCCTGTATCCTGTCTGTAAGTCTGTTGGCAATCCAGCATGTGACATAGGGGTTTATTCCCATTTTAATTAGCTTTTCTACTATGCCCAAATGGGGAAATGTGTCAAAAGCTTTAGCTAGGTTAAGGTGTATGGAGTGTACTGTTTTGCCTTCATCCATTGCCTTGGTGTCCTTTTTAAAAAAAAAAAAAACACCAGCTTGAGTAAGCATGACCTGCCCTTGATGAATCTAAAATGTGTTGGGGTGCTGACTGATTAGTTCTATGATAAATCTTTCCATAGCTTTGCATATGAGACTGGTCAGACTTATGATTCATAGATTCATAGATTAGTACTAAGCTAACTGCCCTTGTGAGCCATTTTAAGCTTAGCCAATTATCCCTTGTGAGACTCAAACGCTGCACCTTCTGGTTGTAAGGCAAACACCTTAACCATTAGGCCACCCTCCCAACCCCTGAGTTTGTAATTGCCTGGATCCATGGAAGGTTCTCCATGACTTGTGGCTTTTTATATTAAAGCTTTTTAAATGTACAGTACTCCAAACAATAACACTGCATTGGCCACTCTCCCTCTCCCTTTAAATGATGATTTGTACATCCAGAATGCAAAATATTTTTGCATACTTGACATGAGACATAGTGCACTACAACTAACTGTGTGAGTCCATCAAAAGCAGCTTTTCACCAATAAACTTGTAGAAAAACAAATAAAGAAAATAGCAGTGTCTTCTTAGGTAACTACACTTCAATAAAACAATAAAATGTTATTGTTTTGTTAAAGTGTGGTTACCTAAGAAGACACTGCTATGTTCTTTATTTGTTTAACTGTGTGAGTCATTTCAAAGTACAATGAAGTACTCTACATACTTTAAAACTTTTAGCCTTGCATTGTCTTGGCATCTCAAGGGCTCCTTGATGAAATAGCTATACCTTTAATAGTTACATCACTTAACAATTTTATCAGCTTCACTGTCTTGTATATTTCCACTTCAGCAAAACTTAAGAAAGAAGCTTGATGTAGTTTATACTGAGTACTTGACACATCACTGGTAGATTAAGGAGTGGATATTTGGAATTAAGTGCCCTTTTAAAGCTTCTTAAAGTCCCTTTTGGGGCTCTGATTTTTCAATGCTATGTTTTGTTAAAAATGCATTCACACTTTCTGCAGAGTCCTCCTGCTCCTGTGATATATCTGCCTAATATCATCTTGCAATAGATAAACTGAATTGTCTGTTTACTGTACCATGCACTAGAGGTTTGTCACTACAATGAGTTTATTGGATTAATTTGGATTTATTCTTTCTTGGAGGAAAAAAAATGAGTTTTTTTCAGTTTTGTACAATAATAGATGGATAGATAGATAGATAGATAGATAGATAGATAGATAGATAGATAGACAGACAGACAGACACACACACACCCACATATATATTATCTGTTTTGTATACAAGGTTTATCGTTGCTTGCTTGTTTGCTTTCGTGAACTAACAAGAGAAATGATATCAGAAATTTCAGTTTAAGGACATGTCCTAAGAAGCTGTGCTGTAGATAGTCTCATAATGTAGCTGAGACTTTCTGCATTCATTAAATGACAAGTAACATTTTTTTTCTGAATATTCACTTTTCTTTAGAAAATTCTTTACTGCTTCATATTAATTTATTTATTTATGATTATATGTATATATGTATGTATATATTTTAATGTTTTAACTGGGTTAGAGCACTGATCACTCATGACTGATTTCAGTCTCAGAGTTGCAGCATAGATGCAACAAATTTTATGAAAAAAAAATACGGTACACAGCTGTAGACAAGTAAAATAGAAGAAATAGAAAAATATCATAATGAATGTTTTCATTTTACTGCAGTGGTAAACACAAAATCAAAATGGTATGTATACAGTAGAAGGTAGAAGAAAGAAGTTGAGAGGACCAATGGGGTTGTGGTGGGTGCAAGGCTGCTCCTGCAAAGATGGGGCTGAAGAACTTCTACAGAGATAAACCATAGTTAGTAGTACCAAACCATAAATAACAAATGAGTCAATAGCTGGAACATTTAAGGTAAGTTGTGTTACTTATCCATAATTTTACTGTAGATATATTGAACTTTTCATATTATGGATGATCTGTCATTCAAAGCAAAATCCTGAAATCTTTGACTGACAAATTGTGAACCATTGCCATATGGAATACTATAACTAGACAATAAGAGACCTTAAGGCAATTTGCTTTGATTGCTAATTGCCTGGTGATTTCTTTTAACTGTACTCGTTCAGGGTTCATTGAGTAATAGTCCACACTATTAGCCATGACAATAAAAACATATCATTTGGTGTGAGTTCCTCCTTCTGAGACTGTTTTAGAACATGACATAGATCTCACAGTTATATATAAACTGCTCTTTCTCCAGGGTTTTATTTGGCCAGTACACTAGTTTACATATTTTACTTGCACTTTGGTATGCCAGTGAGAGCAGTTTTACTATCATTCAGCTCAGTAGGACAGACCACATTGCCACTTTTGAATATAAGTCTTTGAACACATGACACTTTACCTTGACATGGGAAATATAGTCTAATGAGAGGGTGTAGTGAGTTTATCCAATCAGACCATTCTGTCAGATTGACAACTAAAGCTCTAAATGATCTGTAGAATAAGCCTTTACTTCTTGTAGTTTGTCTGCTGTCAGTTGTTACTGTGATCTAATCCACAAGCATTTACAAAGTTTATTCTCTAAGTGATACTTTTTGCATTACCTAAAATATGCCCTTATCAAAATAATTGGTTTGTACTTCACGTGCAATTAAAATTTTCAAAAGGATAGCAATGTCTTTTGTAAATATGCTGGAGTTTTAGTCAGACTTCCTAAATTATGCTAAAGTGGTCTGTGATCAGATTCAGCTATTATATATGTGCTATAATTGTGGAATTTCTTGCCGCCAAAAGCTATAGTTAGCATGCCCTTAGCTATTTATGCATAATATGTGTCAGCAGCTCTCAGTGCCCTGGATGTGTTAGCTATTGTTTTGCTCTGCTGTAAAAGAATGGCACCACACCCTTGGTTGGCTAGCGTCAATCTGGAATGTGCAGGAAGTGTGACATCATAATTTTCTGCACTTGCTGCATAATTAAACAACTCAGAACTATTCTCCTGACCTACTGACCTACTGATGAATATCATACTGTGTCATATTCTTGCAGCTTTCTTCACAATACTACAATGTCTGACAAATAAGATATAAATCTAATAAAGCATGAATACTTTGTGACTGACCCTCATAAGTGGGACTGCAAAACACTGACAACAATTGAATACTTGGCAGCAAAAAGCATTCAAACTTAAAATATCACTAAAAATTGCTTTTGCAGAAATCAAGTCCCACAGCCATCATTGCATAGACTCAAACATACATATTTTATACTTTACATATATATGCATACAGATATAGATATCCCAATTCCTAGACTGGAGTATTTTGTATATCTCCAAGAAAGAAAAATCCAGGGAAGACTAGGAAAATGGAATGCCAAGCTTCCAGTGACAAAATAACTTTTTCATACATAGTGATTGAGCATTAGAGTATCAGTCAGTAATGTGTCACAAACATTCCTGGCATCTCTTGGATAAATACTGCACCATACTTAAACAAATCACATCAGAAATTATATTTTTAGCAGGTTTCTGCAATGTTCATAACAGTTCTAATTTTGTCATCATTTGAATGACTACCTTCTGCCACTTCAGATTTCATATATTTCGGAGATGTGGCACGTTTGATATTTTGCTTTACTGACTTTTGAATTTTAAAATGTCAGTCTTTCCAGCAACTTTATTGCACTCCAAACTAGAATTTCATCTCTTGTGTTTCCTATTCTGTTTAATCCTTCATTTGTGATTATTCCTGACATTTGGAAGGTTTCAGGAGTTGATCAACCACCAAGAAGGAGCTTTAGAATTAGATAGCTATGCAAAGGTGTATTGAAGTTCAACATTTGGAATTGATTTCAACTAATTTGATTTTCTAAAACTTTCAGCTTGCATCAATCACTGGGAATAATCAGCATTAGGGATAGTTTGCAGTGGATAATGCTTCCTCTTACTCCATTAAGAGTTTCTGGATTAATACATATTCTGACCTTGTCTAGAGGCATGATTGCTACCATACTTTCAATGTACTCATTTGTGTCAGTCATCATGATCAGTCTGATTTCCAGTGACTCCATACTCTAGCTCATGTTATTTCTTAGCCTGAATTTGAACACATACCCTTTTAGATGCAAAAATTATGGGAACTGTCGCAGGTTAAATCTTCTCATGATACTCTCCATTCTAAACCTTCAAACCGATAAACATATTTATTCAGAATATCATTTGTATCTCACACAATATACTCTGTATTATTTGGCTTATGCTTCTGCATTTCTAAGAAAGTGCTAATCGCAGACATTTATTGATCTTGCGTGCCATGTTCAGTTGCTTACAGGTGAAATCAGGATTACATGTGCCTTTCACAGAAATCTGCATTTTAGATCCAGCATTAAACTGCCTTTGTAATGAGCTAGGTTTAAAGTTACTCAAACACTTATGATGGATGCCTCTGTGGCTTTACTGACTCCATTTGATATTCACTGGAAACATATAGACATCCATTCTCACGATTTCTCCAAAATTAATCTTTATTCTATGACTTTTATAAGCATTTTACCACACTTGGTCACAAAATTAACTACTTTTGCTTATGAATTTCATTAAATATTTCCACCATGCCAAGAGTAATGCAAGCTTATTTTCCCAGTACATTTAGTTGCTTTAATCTAGTTTGCAGTGTCACTGGATAGAATCACAGATTATATTTATTTTTTTAGATGTAGTCCAAACACACTTGACCCAGAGACTTGTGTTCATGTCTAGAACATGATACAAATTATGCATGCATGTTTACCAAATATTGTTGTAGCTTAGTATTTTAAGAGTAGATTATACTCTTATGTTGTAGTTTCTGCCATTATCAACTTTAAATTCAGCTGATTTACCTGCATTACGCAAGCTTAAATAAGTGACTTTAAAGACAGGCCAAACAGCTATGAACTGGTGATTTGAGTCACTTGTATGGGGTAAAATTTCCTGTGCAATCAGAAATGATGTGCTAAGCGCCATTTGTATCCTAGACTGAATGCACTTATTGCCATCACTAGATGCACAAAGATTGTATAAAGCATGTATCATATTAATTTACATCAGTTCAACATTAACAACAAACATTTCTACTTTCAACTGTTCTTTTGTTTGCAAAACTTAAATGTTTTGCTTCAGCTGTTATTTCTGTTTCTTACCGACATTGGTTGAAATAATATTACCCCAGAGAGCTTTCAGAGTTGATTATTATTATTATTATTATTATTATTAATTTTACCAAACTCAGGCTTTGTTTTACTCTCATTCTTATTTTGTACACTTCTGATGAGTTTGTCCAGTAATGGCTAGTGACCTCAAAAACACAGAGGGGGTGGGGCTGCAGTAGGCAAATTACTGGATAGGGCTAACTGGATGGGGCTTCATTACAACAGGTCAATAACTATTACCTGTGACCAGACAACAGCTGGGATCATTCACATTCATCCACAGACTGCCTTTTATAGCCATTTTACCAACTATATACATTTCATATCTGACTACAATCAATAAGGCCTCCATAGGCCCCTCTGTTGCACGCTAGTCTCCTCTACACCTTTCTATTGTCCTGTGCCTCATCGCATTTTCTCCTCACCTGGGCCCACAAAACCATCCAGAGAGATGACTTCTTTTTTGTTTATTCACACTTTGTCTCACTTTTTAGCTTCTTCCCATGTTTTAAACACATCTTGACTGGCCATCCTCTGTAATTAGTTTGGAGGAAGTAATTGAATTAAGAAGTCAAAGGGTTCATAATGTCTAAGGTGCATCTCTTGAACTTTTTTTTTTCACTTTTGATTGCATTAATTACTGTAGGCTTTAGTGTCACTTGTTGTTTTTTTTCCAAATGAGCACAACAGCAGATGTAGAGTCTAACCTCGGGAGACAAGTGAGCCAATGAACCTTTTGTCTTTTGGCTCCTCAGCCTTTCACTTTAAAGTCGATGAACACCAGCTTAGTCATCACCACTGGGTACTAAAAGAGGTATGGCTCTGCAGTCATGCATGGATATAAATCAATACTCTGAATGCATTAACTTGAGGTATGTCAGAGTTCCAAATGCACCAGGCTTTAGTCTACATGCCTACCTATAGACTTTTTATTTCCTTAGTTATGCAATATAACACACATTTGTTCTTAATCTCAGTGCAATAGACATTAGATATTAGACTGGTGGTAGAATTAAACTAAAGAAGCCTGTCCACTGACTAAGTTAACCCGTATGACATTCAGCTTGCACATATTAAGTCAAGCCATATTTATTAAGGTGCTTTCTTTCAAAGTGTTTTACAAAATCAAGATGGAATATATTCATACAATATAAACCAATATCACATGTAATAAAAAAAAATAAAATGGCATCCTAGTAACTATTTTACAGCCTTTTAATTTCTGAAAATTAACAAACAATTTTTAAGTGACAAAAAGTGCTCCAGACTTCAAATTCACTAACAAGACCTTTAAACAGTCAGCACATTTAGAAGTTAAATATCTAAGACAGGCATATGCCAAGTTCAGTCATCTGTCTTGTATCTCAGCTTGGATTATAGCCTGATTCTGACATATTTTGCTACATGAATCACATTTAATTAAGGCTCTGCTGGCTCTGGAAGCATTATTGCCTCTGTTTGGCACTAATCTGCAATGTGACCTTCAGAATACTTGCAAGGCCTGTTATGTGTCTACACAGGTAATCACAAAAGTCCTTGGAGGTCTTCTTTACAAGGGGAGATATTTCTGTTAGTATGGTACTCTTTCTGTCAGTAGTACTGAACAGAGAAACATACATTTAAATTC